>NW_006787152.1:197564-202219 GCF_000442215.2 Lipotes vexillifer
TAGGAACGATTATTTTCCTTATCTTTCTCATAAACCCACACCCAAGACTTTTTTCCAAAAGCTGACATTCTTCTCAACCAGAGTCCCACGTGCAGAATAAACAGACTGTGTCGAGTTTTTTAGATTCAGTTACGCTCCCCCCCCGCACCCCCACCAAGGCAAGCAGAACGCCAACTACAAGATAAACCCCAAGTAGGTATTATAAGAGTCATCTTATACTGAGGCATTAGAGGACTGGAGACAATGAACATTTAAACTGTTTTCACTCTTGCAACTAACCATTTGCCTCCTTCCTGCCTCACCCCACCACGCCCAGTAAAGTTGTTTGGCTGAGCTATTGTTCCACTTTTTTTTTTTTTGCGGTACGCGGGCTTCTCACTGCTGTGGCCTCTCCCATCGCGGAGCACAGGCTCCGGACGCGCAGGCTCAGCGGCCATGGCTCACGGGCCCAGCCGCTCCGAGGCATGTGGGATCTTCCCGGACCGGGGCACGAACCGGTGTCCCCTGCATCGGCAGGCGGACTCTCAACCACTGCGCCACCAGGGAAGCCCTGTTACACTTTCTTAGTTAGATATTTTCGCTGGGAACACTAGTTTTGAAGGATAAGGGTTCCAGAAGTCACCCAAGCGTTAGTATTTTGAAATATGTATAGTTATAGGAGGAATTATTGCTAGTTATCTAGAATGAGCTTCTCAAACTTTTTAGACTCAGTACTTCTTTACATTCTTAAAAATTATTGTGGACTCCAGTATGGGCTTTTGTTTATATGGGCTAGGTCTACTGATATTTACCCTATTGGAAATTAGAATTGAGACCCTGTCAAAACAGAAGCATATACAAGCACGCATTCCATTAGTTGTCAGAGCAATGGCGTCGTCACATGTTTTGTAGCCTCTGGAAACTCCACCGCACAGTCATGAGAAAATGTGAGCTATAAAGGCATAACCTGTCTTAGTGTTACTGTGAAAGCAATTAGCTCCCCGCCCCGCCAGACCTTCAGGGGTCTCAACAACCCCAGGGGTGCCCAGATCACACTGTGAGAACTACTGATCTAGAGTAATTGCTAATAAATAGAATGATTACATGAGCTGATAATTAGCTCATAAGAAGTCTTTAGTAAATGCATTATTTGAAAGGGTATGGATGAAATGATACTAGTTGTGACATGAAATTCAGTGAAAGTACAGCAAAAGCTCTAGAGAATAACATTGTGTATGCATATTACTTATATGATTATATATACTAGTTACTAACATTTAATAACATATATGTAGCATTCATATATTGAGAATCTATGTATTTAACATTAAGAATAATAATATGAACATTCTGCTTCATCTGGTAGGATTACATATATTCAGAGATTCTCTAAATCTCCAGCTGTGACAGCTAGAACAGACTAATGGTGCACCCTCAGTAGATGTCCCCAATGTAGCTGGCATTCCTTACCTGTGTGCATTAGCACCAAACTACATATAAAGCGGCAAAACTAGTTTTGTTGTCTTTGGGCCAGATAGAAGTTTACGGAGCGAGGCAAGCAAATAGGAGACAATCTGATGATTTATTTGAAGCCTAATAATCAGTCTTTGGCTGAGCCCTAAAAACTGTTTATTTTCTTTGATAAAGGCAAAAAAGGTATTAAATCCTTTTTGGTTTAAAATTATAAACTGAAAGAATAGGTAAATTTGTTTTAAGATCTTTGCTTTGAAATGTAGGATGTGTGTCTTCAGTGTTTAGTAACATTCAGTGTATCTGCCGGTGTTGAGGAACTGTAGTTCACTTATTTGTTATATCATCAGTCAAAGCAAGCGTGAAGCTCTTTCCCAAACGCGGGAGACCCCAGTTAGCTTTTCTAGGCAGCTGCTTCTCTGTTTATTTTTTTTGGATCACTGAAGTGGTAGCTGTGATAAGCTTTACCATAGCTTTCGTGGGGCAGATACAAGTAACTTGTCCACAGCACTTTCTTTCTTTGAATGCACAGCCACAAATAATATTCTGGTCTTAATAAAGTTTATTCTACATCACTTATTCTTTCATTTGTTTTGTAAACACCCTACTATCAGATAATATAAATTTGAATGTCCCACCAACCAAAATCTTTCCTGCTAACCAGACCCCTTTGTTTTGAGCCAGTGGAATCCGTTTTTAAAAAGAATTCAAAATTCATTCCAGGATTCTGTGGGGCATTCTTTCTGCACTGTAGGAACTCATAATGCTCCCACTTTCTAGGAGAAATGGTTGGACTATTAGAAATTAGTTACTTAGATGCTTCTTTTTTCCTGAAGAGCATAGTCACTGCTAAAAATTCAATTTAATTAAGTTGTGTAAATACATTTTCTGACAGGTTTCTCCAGTTTTATTTAATTTTGCAAAATTATAAAATGGCACTACCTTTCTTTTTAAATGCTGAGGACAGTATATTAGAGCATTTTGGTAGGTCCCTATCATATTAAAAGTTTAAACCTTATGGGGAAGATCCTTATGCTCTTTTAATATCAGCATTTATTGACTGAATCTAGTTTCAACAAAAGACATATTGTCAAGATGATAATACCACTTTTCTTGTGCTTAAAGGTAAAGCTCTTTTTCTCTGTGCTGTGCTTTACACTCAGTACTTGTGGCCAGCAAATGTGAGGGGTTCACTCCCACACCAAGTAATTCTATACCAGCTGATGCCCTACAATTCAATTCTGACACTTATCTACCTGTAGTTAGTGTCAGACCCCACAGGCTAAGGGTTCAGTCCCACAAGACTGCCCCCTTACCCCACTTCTGATGCTGATCACAAATCCAGGTTGTTCCATGGGCTTCTGACCAGCTGGCTATAAATGAGAGGTTTCCCCCATCCTCTCCTCAGGTTTGGCAATTTGCTAGAGTGGCTCAGAGCACTCAGAAAACAATTTACTTACTAGATTACTGGTTTATTATAAAGGGCTATAACCCAGGAACAGCCAGAAAGAAGAGATGCATAGTGCAAGGTATGTGGAAGTGCACAGTACTACCATCCCCTCTCCGTGGGAGGTGCGCCACCCTCCCAGCACGTCCAGTCTGGGAAGCTTTTCACACCTTGTACTTTAGGGATTTTTATGGAGGCTTCATGATGTAGGCATGGTTGATTAAATCATTGGCCCTTGGTGATTGATTCAATTGAAGGGCTACCTAATCATGTGGTTGGTTTCCCTGGAGGAACCAGCCCCCATCCTGTGGTTATCTAGGGGCTTTCCAAAAATCACGCATTAACGTAAACTCTCTTGTGTTTGGAAAGGGCTTGTTATAGATAAAAAAAGGCTCTCCTTTCACCTTTATGACTCTTGTCACTTAGGAAATTCCAGAAGTTTTAGGAGCTCTGTACCAGGAATAGGGATGAAGACTAAATATGTATTTCTTATTATAAATCACAACATCACAGTCCTCACCCTTTTCTTTTTCTCTCTCATCCTAGAAGTGCTCTCTTTTCACACTCATTAAAAAAAAAAAAAAAAAATCAGTTTTAGGGAAATGTAAGTTGTCCAAAATCATGAATGATTTTAGTGAGTTTGAAAAGGGACTTTTCTACCTCTAGTGAGACAGTAACCTTAGATACGGGGACTGGTAATTTCAAAATCATAAAGGCAAAGGATAGTTTTTGTGGGCTGTAAATCTAGCATAGCTCCTGGGAAATTTTTTTAAAAACCTAATTTCTACTTTTTGTGCTTTTTCTCTCTTCCCAAACTCAGTAACTAAAATACACCTAACCCTCAGGAAAGTTGTACGGGTCAGGGATGGACACTTTTGGTGTTTGTTTTCTTTTCCTTCCCCTTAACAAGTAGAAAGAAACGAGTTTATTAAAACCTACCGAGCTTTTACTTTTCAGCAAAGCTCTCGCAGAATTCCAGTCTGTTCTTGGGCTCTTGTTTTCACCTTCCTCTTTATTTTGCTTTGTATCTGGCTTATTTGGCATTCTCAGCTCTATGAGCATGCTGACTTCCTGAAAATGAGCAGAACTTACACTTCTTTGTACTTACATGTCTGAGGTTCGCAAAAAGCCCAAGACCTTGAGCACATCTCTTCATTTCCCTGAACTCCAATTTTCTTAGTAGTAAAATGAAGATGTGGGACTAAAATATCTCTAAAGTTCATCCCAACTCTGCTATTATAGCAACAGTAATAATCCTTAACTTTGGATAGCTTGTTATGGGCCAGGAATCTATGTTGTCTTATTTAATGTCTTTAGAAACAGCAGTTAGGCACCACTATTTTCTCCATTTTACGGATGAGGCTTTGAGAAGTTGGTGGATGTTCCCAAGATCGCAGAGCTAATGAGTAGTACAGCTGGGATTTCAAGCCGTAGTCTTCTCCACATAGCTTTTCTCCACTGTGCCTGCTGCTTCCTAAAAAAGGGAAAGTCAAGCGACAGCCATTTTTATTGAGGGCTTGCTTTGTGCCAGGCAAACTGCTAGGCACTTTAAGCAGAGTCCTATGATGTAAATATTATTATCTCAGTTTTGTAGACAAGGAAATTGAGGCTCAGAGATAATAAACTTGTTCAAGAAACAACCACTGGTAAATAGTAAGGAAAAATTTGAATCAAAATCTCTTATAGGGCTTCCCTGGTGGCGCAGTGGTTGAGAGTCCGCCTGCCAATGCAGGGGACACGGGTTCGTGCCCCAGTCTGG
>NW_006787152.1:202416-218089 GCF_000442215.2 Lipotes vexillifer
GGTTCGTGCCCCAGTCTGGGAAGATCCCACATGCCGCGGAGCGGCTGAGCCCGTGAGCCATGGCCGCTGAGCCTGCGCGTCCGGAACCTGTGCTCCGCGATGTGAGAGGCCACAACAGTGAGAGGCGCGCGTACCACAAAAATTAAAAAAAAAAAAAAAAAAATCTCTTATAAAGCTTTCACTCTTATATACCCCTAAGGGCTCCCAGCTTATGAAAGCTTGGTTGAGGAAAGAGGAGAAGGAATGGGGGGAATATACTCCTCTCATCAGCTTTTGTGATTCTGGACTGCAGCTGCCCCTAAAACATCTGTGCTTGGATCCGAGGTTGCATGCAAGAAGGCATGGATGGACAATAACGGAGCTTTGACCTAATGTTAGGAACTGGAAGTCAATGACCATATGTATCTCTGGACAGAATAAGGACCAAGTGCTTGAGTCTCTTTCTTGCCAGGACCACTTTACAGCATATGGGTTAACTAGATGGACCCAGCGTTTTAAAAAAAAACTGCACCAGAGCAGTGGGTCTCAAATTATGGTTCCAGGACCAGAACCATTACCACCACTTGGGAATTTGTTAGAAATGCAGGTTCTCAGGCCCTGCCCCAGACCCACTGAATCAGGAACATGGGAAGAGTGGGACCCAGGAATCTGTTTAAACAAGCCCTTCAGGTGATTCTGATACAGATTCAGGTTTGAGAGCCGCTGCACCCAGCAGGCACTTTCTTCTGTCAGTGGTGTTAGCTATAAGACAAGAGCATGGGTTAAGGGCCAAATCTTCAAGACTGAGGTTTTGAAAATGGTGCTTTTATCTTTCACTGTTGAACACACAGCGTTTCATCTTTGCAAATAAACAAATGTCCTGATGGTAAAACACCTACTTCTCCAAAATAAGGTCCCCTTCAGAGTGGTATTAAAGTGCACATCCTTCAGAGACCTGATTCAAGAGTAAGAAGTCTTGACAGATGGGTTTATTGAATTTCTCCCATTTTACAAACTTTCTTCCTTCATGGAAACAGCTGCGTTGACTTTGGCTCTCTGAACAGTTTCGGAAAGAGAAATGAACGGCAGTCTTTTGCCCTTAAAGAAAACAGAACCAAGGAGAGAGTGTAAATGGTAGCCAGTGTTATGAGACAGTGAAGGCTTCTGGCTTTCTTTTGGAGGAATCTTCACAGTCATTGTCATTGAAGGACTAAACTGTGACACAAAATCCCAAAGGAGAGAAGAGTTCTTCCTCCTAAAAATCTCCCTCTCTGAACCCTCACCCTTGCTAAGTAAGCATTGCTGATTTCTGGCAAGTTTCTTAACTCACAGTGTCCTTGGGGCAGTGGCCCTTCCCTAGTAAAAGGAGGCATTTACAGTTCAGGGACTGCTGAGTGAAATGTAGGATATATTAGCAGGAGACCAGTGTGCCAACCAGACCTCAAAACTCAGCTGCTACAGCCTGCCATCTTTGGGAAGGGATGAGCTTCCCTAAGGGCACTGAACGAAGGCAGGATGTAAAGGCTGGCGTTTTGGCCTCAGTTTGAGGAGGTGGGGTGGGGCAGACAGCGTATTCTCTAGGCATCTCTCGTCTCTGGTCTTTGCCACCGGGAAGAACTGAGATTCCTAACTCCTTATTCACCATTATGGAAAGTTTTGCTTTTGTGGCAGCTTGCTTCATTCATTGTTTTCTTTTATGATTTAAATTTTTCCCCCATTTCAAATAACTCCACCCCCCCTTTGGTTTCATAATCGTTTGCCTTTTCTCTTGTTCTGAAATACAGTAGAATGGAGACACTGGGCAAAATGGCCAGCGTGCAGATTAAAGGCAGCTGGTACGGAGCGTCCTGAAGGCGGGTGGCTTTCCAGGCAGATTGGAGGAGAAAAAGGCTTCACATCCCCATAGGAACTTGCCAGGAGCAAGTGCTAGAAGAATCACCGACACAACTTCATGAAGGGAATGTTTTCTTTGTTTTGTTTTTCTGCCCTTTTTTAAACCTTGCGAGTATTTCTGAAGCTGCAGAAATGCTAGTAGCTTTGAGCACGATGTTGGGCTGGCTGATGCTTCTGGCAGTTTCGCACGATCTTCTTCTCACTTAGGGCAGCCGCCCGTTCAGGGATTGTTTCTGTCTTCAGGGAAGTCTCCCTCCATGTCTGTTTTGCAGGCATTTTGGTTAAGTCAGAGACATTCTTTGTCTTCAGATGAACCCATTTTTCCTGAAACACCAAAATCTTGGGAATTTGGGAGCCTATGACAGCGTTAAACAGACTTGGTAGTTTCTACGTCACGAACTGTTATTTAGGTGAGGGGTCCAGCAGGGAACAGGAATTGGGCAGCTTGGGATTGGGGCGAGTCGACAAAGCAGATGGGGGTATGACAGCATGGAAGGGGGTGAATTTTCCTCAGAATCTAAAGACTGTTCATACCGTGGTTCACGAGTGATCCAGAAACGTCGTGCAGAAGCAAGTATATTGAAATCCAAGCGCTGAAAAGAACCAGCCCCTTTTTCCTATGAGAAGGAACCACTGTTCCTCAGCCTGCCTAGAAAAGCACCCTTCCCTGCTTCTTTGTTTCTTCTCTGTGAACTAGGCAACGAGCATTCAGGTGAGTGAGGTATCTGGGTGTTTTAGATGCTGCTGAGACAGTTCTGAGACTCCATACGTAGCGTGATGTCACTTCCCCAGGCACTGTCGGAGGTGAGGCTAGCGTATTAGGCAGAGGCTGAAGCACACTGTGGAGAGTCAGGGTAAAGACTGTGTTGTTTATACTGGGAGGTGGGTAGATGGCGGTATTCATTTGAATTCAGTTAACTGGTAGAATTCAGATGGGGAAAACATGTTCCCTTATATTTCCAGCTCCTGTATTTTCCCAGTCACCTCAACATCTTAATTGATTTTACTAATCACTTTGGTTCTCTTATAAGAGAGTTTCTTGAGTTAATAAGCTGTGAACTGAAATGTTTGCATTCTGATTTCAAGAATTTGCTTTTTCCTTAGAAGGGTGCTAACTCTGTTAAGCATGCCTTTGATATATGTGTACGATAAGAACAATAGACTTGGCGGAGTGGAAATCATTAAGTTAAATGCTCAGCTAGTTTCACTCTGAGTCAGTATCATGTTCTTATGTATCTCATCTGCACACGGGCACTTTAAAAATAGTTTTTCTCTATTACAAAAATAATTAGAAAATACAAATAAGTTTAAAAAGTAGAAAAACTTCCATCAAGTGTCACTTCCCAATAGACTTATCATAAATACTTGTGGAATATATCTTTCTAGCCTTTTTTCTTACGCTTTTCCTCTTTCTCTCTCTTACCAAAAATTGGCTCTCAGCCCATCATTTTCTTGAACCTCATTGTGAATGCCTTTCCATGTCATTTGACCATCTTTTCTAGCCCTGTATTAGTGACTGTGCAGGTTCCCATTGTATGGCTTATAAATAGCTTGCATAATCAACTCAGATTGTTGGATGTGTAGACCGTTTCTAGTTGTTCACTAATATAAGCAGTGCCACAGTGAAATTCTTGAAACCGTTTTACGCTTGCTTGATTGCAACTTTTAGATAAATTCCCGGAAGTGTTATTTGCTAGGTCCCAAGCTTTTGCCACATCACCCTCCAGGATGGCTTATTTTTCTGGGATTCTGGGTTCAATTTAGAGCAACTAAATACAAGATCTGGAACAGCATTTTTCCTTTCCCATATTCCGTATTACTTCTCTATTCTGTTTCTCATCGGGGGAAAGGGAAAAGAGCTTCAAATGGACTCCTGTGGTAGCAGGGCCCGTTTTTCACAAAACTGTGTGAAGATATGGCACTACATTCATAACATCATTTAAAATCATTCTCGGTAGTTGATTGAGTCAGCAACACTTAGAGTAGGAATCCTCTATACACCCTTGATTGGTGTCCATAAAACTCCATGAAAGACAATGATTGGGCAGAAAACAGGTTGTGACTGACAAGGTCAGCCACCTATTTCCATCTGTTAAAAAATAATTAGCCAAAAGGTCACCATTCATTTATTCACCAAAGAGATTTTTGAGCCCCTTCTACACGCCTTGCAGTATTCTGGGTGCTTGGAGCAAACCAGTGAGCAGCTCCTGTACCTGTGCAGCTGATGTGGAAGCCTACGTTGGGGAAGGTGGTATGCAATAATTTATATAGTGCATTAGAAGATGATCAATGTCACAAGAACAAAATAGATAGCAGTACAAGGGGGATGGGACAACGTTGTACATAATGAAGGAGGATGTTGGCCTCAGTGAGACGCTGACGTTTGGGCCAAGAAATTTGCGGGATGGGCGGGATGGAGCATGCCGACGCATGCCTGGCAGGGACGTGCCATGGTCCTGGACGGCAAGGACTTGAAGAGTTGTTGCACACTCAGGCACACCAACCCAGAATGTATCCAGCCCCAGTTGCTGCCTTGTTTATGGTCATCCGGAGCACCGTCTTCGCCACCAGGCCTGTCATGCTGGGGCAGACCCTGGGAAGCATATCCTTTTTATGTAATGAAAAGTGCAAAACACACTCAATGTATACCTGGGTCAGCTGGGGTAGACGAACGGAAAAGGAATTGGTCTCAGAAGGAACCAAAAACTCTCTACAATGAATAAGAATTCTTTTTCATGAGAGCTAAATAAAATTTAGGATGCCATGAAATTCATGAAGTAGGCTGTCTAAAATGAAAATACAGTCTAGTGAAATATCTAGGCTTATTGGTAATATCTAAACTACATGAGCAAAGGTATAAATAATCCCATTTGGAGTTCAGTGGAAGTATACGAGTGATTATGAATCCCTAAATCCTAAAGGATCAGCCAGGACATGTTTCTCAGCTTGCTCCCATTTTACAGTGGGGGAAACCGAGGCACAGGCAGTTGCAGGACTTGTTCCCAAGCTGGCATGAACTCGCCGCTGAGTTGCTGTGAGCCTGATTCACAGAGCTGCACTCCCTCCCACAGTGGGTCTCTCCCAGGGCCAGTGTGTTTCTGTCAAGCTTCCTTGTTCATTAGAAGGACTGATTGATAAATACATTTCTAAATAACGTCAATTATGAGATAATTTCCTCTCACCTTTCCTTGAGCTGATAATCAGTTTCTACTTGTTAATGTGCTGTGTGGCACACTTGGACACTAAACGAATTACTGAACTCTGTATTTTCCTTGAAGGAAAATGTATTGCGTACATCATGAAAGCTAGATGAAGCTGGTAGAGTTCATCTAACTGGGAATTTTCAAGCCCAGCAACACAACAGAACCCAAGGGGTAGAATTAAGTTCAACCTCAGTGAACTGACTGAATGAGATTTTTCTGATCTGGTCTGATTTGTTTGTAGACACAACCCAAATCTTTCTATTGAATCTCACTCTATAAAACCTGCCCCTCAAGTGGTTACTTTGCAAGAATATGTTTTTTAATCAGTAAAACCATTATGTATAATATTTATTAGATATTGAGTGGTTGGTTGTCAAGAAAATCATCACAGCTAGAATTTGCCCTTGTAATAAGTCTGGACAGATATTACTCAAAGGCATATGTTCAACAAGAGCAGTCAGTCTCTAGGAAGAATAATTTAAGAATGACTTGCCACAGAAAAAAGAAAAATAGGCATTTGAGAATTACAGTTAAAGCTTCAGTCTGTTCCTGTATCTTATTTATTTATTTATTTATTTATTTGCAGTACGTGGGCCTCTCACTGTTGTGGCCTCTCCCGTTGCGGAGCACAGGCTCCGGACACACAGGCTCAGTGGCCATGGCTCACAGGTCCAGCCGCTCCACGGCAAGTGGGATCTTGCCGGACCGGGGCACGAACCCGTGTCCCCTGAATCGGCAAGCGGACTCTCAACCACTGGGCCACCAGGGAAGCCCTGTTCCCATATCTTTTCCAGATTTTTCACATGCTCTTTGTCATTACTTTTGAGACTCATCATTTTGTTCATCTTAAAAGTGTTACTCAAAATCCCTTATAAACTTTAAAATTTCTATCTCAAAATATTTAGCTTGGGCTTCCCTGGTGGCACAGTGGTTGAGAGTCTGCCTGCCGATGCAGGGGACACGGGTTCGTGACCCGGTCCGGGAAGATCTCACATGTCACGGAGTGGCTAGGCCCCTGAGCCATGGCCGCTGGGCCTGCGCGTCTGGAGCCTGTGCTCTGCGGCAAAAAAAAAAAAAAAAAATTAGGATGACAAAGAAAAGTGGGCATGGCAGAGGGGGCAGTGTTTGCAGGGCAGTTTAAGCACATTTTCGCCTGCCCTGACTCAATGATGATGTGTTATTCCTGTTGGATAGAATATCAGATCATACTAGTAGAAAATGGGATCATAATAGTTTCATGTGAAAATTTTTAATCAAAGCAGGATACTTTAATTGTATCACGCCTTTCCTCAAATAACAAGCTTAACCTGGGGAGGACGCACATTTACCGCCCACTTGTGTTTCTTCCCACCTGGCAGAGTCCCCAGTTTGAAAAATGATACAGCAGTCTCTCAGGAAACATACAGAATCTGTGCTTGAAAATATATTAATTTGTTAGCTATCAGTTCGGCTTCCCTTAAACTTGAGATTTCAAGTGTCCCTTGGAAACATCTCATGGGTTGTGGCTCTCATGGTTGCAATGGATGTTGAGGGAACTCTGTTACTGAGGCCACTGCAGTTGGTATCAGATCGCATGAAAAATCTATAATAATAATAACCTTCATAATGACAGTCTCTGTGAAATGGAATAGGGAATATAAACAAATTATACGAGAGTACAGAATATTTGAATAGCTACCACAATATGCTTTGGAGAGGGTTGGTCTACAAGAGAAGCAGTAGAGGCATTATTAGAGAAAAATGTTACAGGGTAATTACAGCTACACATTCATTCATAGGACTTTCTCATCATTCTTGGGATGTCAGTATTAAAAATGGTTCCTCTCAAGTGTTTCCAAGTGTGGGTTTTTTGGCTAGTTTATTGAAAATAAATTTAGTTGAAAGGATTTATTACATTTAATTTATAATATAATAGACATGAAAATGTATTTTAACTGATTTTTCCCCAGTTACTCTGTGTGGAGAATTCTGGCCCTTTAAGGCTACATTGTGTGGTGAAGAGGTAAGGAAAGTCAAGCCGAGGGCAGTGCTATTGCAGTGTTCATGCTCCTGCAGCTCTGCACAGTTTTTATTTGCTTTCACAGAGGCCAGAGTGGAAGCCAGCTCACTGATTTATTACCGGATGACCTGAGGCAAGTCCCACTTTTTTCTTCTGTGAAATAGGGATACTAATAACAGTTACCTAATAGGGTTATTGGGAGGCTCCAAAGAGATAAGGATCAAATGAGCATTGATGTCCAGTGCTTAGCATAATGCCTGGCACCAAGTAAGCAAATCCCTTAATAAACATTAGCTGAAAACAATGGGTTTAGGGCAGTCCTGTCCAGGAGCTATGTTTGCTTATCGTCCTTTTAGAGGTAAAACAGCAGCAGCAGCAACTATAATAGATGCCTTGTACTGAGCAGGGTGCTAAGTGCTAGTACGTTATTTTATTTGCTTTCTACAATCGCTGTGAAAAGGAGGTTTGTGGCCCTTCTGTGGGATAGGGTGATTAAGTAACTTGCCTAACTCACCTAGATAGTCCTGTGGTTGGTGCTTAGAGTGTCACCCAGGCCTATCTGAAAGCCCTCTTCCTCCGTCAGTAGGTCACATGGCTGCCCCTTTGGGCATGTGCTCTGTCCCGTCCTGGGATTTGCCTGTCCTTCAGGGAGGAGACCAGACTCGGCCCTCTGTGCCCGTGCTCGCACACCACTGCCCTCCCGGATCCCGTGCCCATTCTCTTTGACAGTATTTTTAAAAAGTCAATAATTATACTTTGTATAGGGAGGGGTATACAGAATGTGATATTTGTTTTTCAATTTTAGCTATGATATAAACTGTCTTTTAAAAATATGACTAAATAATCCTGGTGGTATGCAGATATGGCAGAAAATTATATGGTGGAATATGAGGGTGGCTGGATTTGGGGAAACTCTGCCTATCACGCGCCTCACTGTGTGTACGTCTCTCTCTTCATTGTCTCCCCCTTTTCAGCCAAACTCCCCCCCCCCCCGTGGAAAAAAAAATGGTGAGTTAAGTCAGTTAGTCCGACTGCGGTGTGGACAGAGGGTGGGGAGATTGGGGTTAAGGTTCTTAGTTTATTTGGCTTCCCTCAATGCTACTATGGCGCATGGCCTTCATGTTACGACACTCACTCTGAGAGCTTTCCACCGTTTGCATGACTGAAGTGTGAAGCGCTTCAGCATTGCGGCTTCCGTGGTCCTCCTTCTGATTACCAGGAAAAGGGTGACCGGTTTATGAGCTAAGCTTCTGAGGCTCTTTATTGGCATTAAAATTGGCTCCGATCTGTGAAAGTGGACATTTTCCAAGGCGTCTCCAGAGAGCTCCATGGAGATGGATTTGTGGGAATCAAATCCATGAAGTAATCAGCAGGTGGGGAGATAGACCAGGCTGTAGTGAATACTCAGGCTCTCAGCCTAGTAGCTTGTCGGCCTGACTGGTGGCTCCCACCTTCTTTGGGGGGTAGTTAGCACAGATGATTGTTGTTGAGCCTGGTAAAAAGTTAAATTATATTTATGTTTACTCTTCTAACTGCAAAGATGTGGGCTAATGTAACCCCTCACCCTTTGACTGGAGAGATTCACATAGGCTGTGTAGAGCATTTAATTTCTAACACAGGTGGAAGGAGGTCTAGGATGTAGGGTAACTGGCTGACCTTTTTTAAATTTGAGGGGTGTTCGTTATCTGAAGCAATGATGAAGTCATCTCTTTTTCTCTCCTTTGCTATTTACTCAAGCCTAACCCGAGAATTTGGTTTTCAGTGATCTCAGTAGGTCAGATAAATCACATTGAACTTGAAACTTTAGATGACCTGCTTTGCCAGGCCACCCTGAATATAAGTAGATATGGTAGTAGCTACCAAAGTCCAGGGGGCTCTGAGTGCCATGGGGAACGCCACTGTTTTATCTGCAGATCCCTGGGCTAGTGGGTTAAGGTGGAACAGATATGAAATCGGGTGGGCAATAGGAGGAAGTGGAAGGAAGGGCATGTTGGAACCGAGGTCACTGTCCCAAGAGTTCACCCCTAGGCCAGAAATAGGTAGAAAGTTCCAGAGAGGGTAAGTGAGACCGGGAAGACAGACTCATTTTACCTTCTTTATGGATTTACCTGAGGCAAATCTGAGCCTAATATCCTGTGTGCAGTGCCTGGCCCTTTTTCTACCCTAAGAAAAGAAATGATGGAAGGCTTTAGATGCATTTGTGTGAAACATCCCCTTTTTCTCCCTAAGAAAAAAAATGATGGAAGGCTTTAGTTGCATTTGTGTGAACCACCCCCTTGATCATGAAATAGGAACACAAATGAGAGAGATGTTTTGTTTCTGTGCTTAATTTGTTTAATGCAGGGGCACATAGCCACGTTTGGATATTTTGTATCGTCTTGTCCCCTGGGCCCAGAAGCAGTGTTGGTGGCTGCCTTCCATTGTCTTCCTCCAGACATCATTTCTTCTTTCCTGGCTCCCTGCTCCTGGCCCTTCCCACCCCTTCCTTGTTCTTATGTCTCAGGAAATGCCAAACGAAGACACCTGCCAACAAACTCCTAAATGCATTATTTGTAGTAAAAGAAGAGCAGCTTAGTGATTTGATTCCTATATATGCTTTCCTTTGGTGGAGGGAATTTTTCAACTCCCGGGAGCACTGCAAATAAATGTAAAATAAATAGGCATCTCTACCATTAGCCCTGTTAGAGAATACATAAGCATTTACTTCCCTTGGGGGCCAAGTCAAGCCTCAGAAAGGCTAATAGATATAACAAGGTTTATTTCCTATTTGTACCCAACTACGAGTAGGTACCAGCTCTTATACTTTGCATGTGAAAACAGATATTTCATTGTGCGGGCAAACATCTGTTCGCCACTGTTACGGCCATTCCATTTCTGCTCTTCAGCCAGCTTCAGCTAAGTGGGATGTTTGAGTGTTGTAACATCCTCAGGGTTAGACCCCAAGGGAGGAATACAAAACCTCATTCTATTGTACCTTGCAGGACATTCTTCCTTCCAGGGAGGCAAATTTACTTGCTTTTCCCTCCCTCCAGTGCCTTTGTTGGGAACATTCTCATGACCTGGAATATCCTCTCTCCCTCCTCTAAGCCAGATCTTCCTTCTGCCAGATTCCACCTTGGAAATTCCTGTTCTCCTTTGGCATTAGTCCTTACCCCTGGGAGAGTGTGCTGTCAGTTTGCACAACCTCGGGGGTGGGGGGTGTATTGTGTTGCTTTCTGTGTATACACGAGCCCCTTTCATGTGTCCGAGCATGGTATGTATGCAGAGGCTGGCGTGCTGTAAAAGCACAGGACCAGGAGAGTCCTTTCTGTGTGCGACCTTGGACGTGTCTCCATTTCGCTGGGCTTCATCGTCCCCACCTATGACATGGAAGATCGTTTCTTCCACACCAGGCACACAAGTTTGTGGTCAAGAACTCAGTTTGCTAAAGGGAGTTAAAATGCACTTTCTAATCTGTACCTCATGTGAAATATGTATTTGTAGTGTGGGTTTACTAACGTCAGAAATAGTTTCTTAACCCAGAAACTGTATCATATACACATTTAGCAGCCGGCAAATTCACCTTACGTGAAGTGCCCCCTCAGGAAAGGGAGAGCCACAGCTGAAATGCTAAAAGAAACAAAAGAAATTTTTTTTGTCTTTTAGGCTTTCAAGAATTCAGATCCTAGTAGTTTAAGCGTAATTTGACAGTGATTTTAGGAATTTTCACCGTTTATAATTTTTACTTTAAGTGCAGACTTTACAACCAAACCATAATGTGTCTGCATTTTATTTCACAGAGTTTCCATTACTTAGCTCAGTGCTGAGTGAATGCTCAAGAAATATTGAATAATAGATAATAAAACATAATATAGCAGGAAGTTATAAGACTTCTGACAAACAAGTAATAGCATTTGTCCTCCAGGAAATTTTGGACACTCATGCTTTCTAGTGTTTGATTTGGAGGAACTATTAATACTCATTCTGTATTATCCCTGGAATAAAGTAAAACTTTAGATTCAGCATACCTGAGATAGTAATTTAGGGCATAGCAATGTTTTGTCCAAAGTTTTGGTCTCCACTCTTGCCCCTTGCCTGTACTGTAGCCATTTATGTAAATACACACGCACCCTGGGGAAAGTTCAGTGTTGCTCCAGTAATTAGAAAATCTCAAGTTGTCCTACAGGAGTACTTTTTCTCTAATGGCAGCTGGTCTCATATTAAAGAACCATAGGTTTCACATTTGTCCACTCAGGTAGTAAAACTCTACAGTTCTATTATAGATCAGAAGAGAGTGATATTTTTATAGCACGCTTTGGATAACTGACACATCTTTATCACTCCATCTGGGAGTTCACCATGAAGTTAGACATTGGGAGCAAAGCAGAGTGAGGCTGTGGAGAGAGGAAGCCACCAAAAAGCACCACTTGAATACCTTGCCTTTGAAGAAGACCTTAGAAGGGATCAGAACAGCCCACGGCTGTTGAAGACCCCCCTGAGATGTCACAACAGATTTCCCCCCAACCCTCCAATGCCCCCCAAAATAAAAAACTAAAAGCTCTGTGCTTTAGAGAAGCAGGGAGGAACTCAAGCCAGTCTGAGTGTTTTGAAAATAACTTTCCTGAGCTCTACGTTTAGTCTCACATTAGCAGACTGTTGGGTTGGCTACTCGGCCCTGGTTCCTGAGCGTTAATACTGGGAACGCACAGCGGTTGTGATGTGGGAAGAGTACAGGGCTGGGTGAAAGGCTGTAGTTCTCTTCTGGGGAACCTAGGAGGTATGTCTTAAGAAAGCAGAATATTAGCACAAGAAAGAAGAAGCTGAATTGTCTTTGGTCAACTCATTTTTAGTTGTTTAGCTACCATGTGTAGCCTATTATATGATGTATCTTGTAGGCAGAATCATAACGAAGATTTAAACATTTGTTTAAATTAACTTGAGATGTATTTTACATTCAGTAAAATGTGCCCACTTCAAGTACACAGCTTGAGGTGTTACAGTTGGGGTAAAGTATGTGCCATTGGTGGCTAAAAAGCTAGCACCTAAAAATGGCATCAGACTTTATCTGATGTTTCAAGCATGCTTCTTAAACAGCCTCCTCTAACCTCATTTATATGTCACAAATGTGTTTATTGATATCACGTAACTAAGTCATCCCCAGAGGAAACTATTTAAAAATTCTCCATTAGCTGATTAAGCTCATAGCGTTCTTGACCCAGAAGATCACTTTTTTAATCCTAGTCTTAAAAACTGTCGTATCAGCATATTACCTTCAAGAGTTATTGAAAAGAACCAGGTGATGAAGGGAAGCAGTCATTTATCCTGTTCTAGCAGCGTTTCTTACGGGTGTTTCAAAGATCTGAAAGACAAAGTCCCCACTATCATGGCACTACTTAGAAGGGAATCTCTCTTATATATACATGTAGGTACTTAAACTAAAAATCTCACATCTATCTCTCTATCTAATTAGAAATTCTAAATATTTTCTGTGGCTTGAGTGGTTGGAAGGACCTAGTGGCAAAGCGGGGAGACCCTGTGTCAGGCCTTGAGTGATGGGGTGTGGGGGGAGGGCAGTCCAGGAAGGGGATGGTTTCAGGCATAGAGAGGGCACTGGAGTCCATTCAGAAGAGAGTGAGTCACGGCCCTGTTGAGGGGTAGTTGTTCATAAAGTTATATAGATAGGAAGTGACCAAGTTAAGTAGCATTTTATAGGCTGCACAGGGAAGTTTGGGTTTTATCTTAGAAGCACTTGAGAGCAGTTTTGAATTTTTCAGCAAGACAGTGATGTCATTAAAGTAGTATTTAAGAAGATTTAATTCCTGTCCAATTCTCTACATTTCTATGTAGCAAATATGGTTGTTTACCAATTTAGCTAACTAAATTATCCCAAGAGGGAATAATTCAAAATTCTCCTTAATCTGATTACACTTATTTAGCCTTCTTGACCCAAATGATTGTGTTCCTATACAACAAGTCTTCTTTTATAAATATTGTACTTGGCCCTGGGATGCTGTGATAAACGTACGCAGTCATGACCTGTTAGTTTTATCACTCTTCCTCCAGTTTTCTCCTGAAGCGCTTTTGGTCGGAGCTCATTATTCCCACTAAAAGAAAATGGCTTAACATTGAAGAGTAGAAAATATAATTATCTGACTTAATTTCATCAGGCTTGTCCTACAGATTATACATCTAAATTTCCTCTCCTGAGTGTCAGTTCTTTGTGTTTTCTCCAATCAAAATAATGGTAGAAGACTTACATGATTAGTTTATTTAGTAATTAAAATTTTGTCAATAAATATTGACAAAGGCAGTCAGTGGGGAAACAGTTGAAAGTAATATTGTTGATAATAAGAAATATATGGACTAGGTCAATAAATACAGCTTGTCTTCTAGTATTTAGCATTCATATTTCTTGAAGAGTTAAATTGTATGTTAAAAGCTAATTTGGGAAAATGTCATCATTTAAGAAGAAACTTAATAAACTGTTTCCTTATTAAAAATAAGTCTGTTAACCAAACTATGCTACAAATCATTAAGTATCCTGTGACTCATAATTCATAAAGGTTAGTCTGTTTCAGTGAAGGTTGACTTTTTGTTTGAAAAGCATTATTGAAGTTGGAAAAACTAGGTGATCATCAGCATTGAACACCAAAAATTGGTGAAGTTATTTTGAAAAGTATAATCATAGAACTGCCCTTAGATTAAATTAGTTTAGTAATACAGTTTGCTACAATTTCTATTACTAAGTAACACACATTCATACACTATATCCTATGATATATACTTACAAAGATAAAGGTGTACAGCTGGCCTTCCGTAGCCGCAGGTTCTGTGTCTGTGGATTCAACCAACCATGGATCAAAAATATTTGGAGAAAAAGAAAATCCCAGAAAGTTCCAGAAAGTAAAAATTGAATTTGCTGCGCACTGGCAACTGTTTATATAGCATTTACTTTGTATTTACAACTATTTACATGCCTAAGCATTATAAGTAATCCAGAGATGATTTAAAGTATACCGGAGGAAGTGCGTAGGTTATATGCAAATACTATGCCATTTTATATAAGGGACTTGAGCATACCTGGATTTTGGTATCCAAGGGGGATCCTGGAACCAATCCCCATGGACTGTATTTTGTATATATGCTGACGCTTCTCTTACTGCATCTGTGACAAGAGAAGAGGTCAGGGTGTCGGTAACTCGTATCTGTTGACTGCCCCTAAGCAAAATTGGCTCTGTTGAGTCTAAAAGGGCTGATATTTGTGCTGGTGAGCTGGTAGTTTTGGGATAGGTTTATATCGCAAAGCTACGTTTTTGGCCCAGGTTTGTGATTTGTGATTTGTGCCCATAGCCTGCTTGAGTTATTTTAAAGGGGCTTAATGATGATGAGATGTTTGAAAGGCCCTGCTTATCCCTGCCTGTCTTTTAGACCTGTCTTCAGCCCTCTTCCATGATACTGTGTTTGGGAACAATCCAGATCGGATAAGCCAGTTCTCAATGGCATACAACTTTAATTCATAGAAAGGACTGCACTTTAGAATCAAGATTATTTTCCTGAGTGTGTGCTCTTGCATATGATGCTTTCACACCCAGTTATTGTCACTCTTCTTCCCATTCACAAAAGAAGACTGCCTTTGTCCTCCTGAGGGCCACCTAGAGATGGATTCACACCGTGGATTTGAGCCCAAGGATGCTCTGCTTCTGCTTGACTTTTCTGTACTCACACTTTGGGATTTGTTTCAGATGAGTACACAGTCTTAATATATGGTTTGACTGAAACGTTTAAAATCATTCATTCAATTAATAATGTTTTACTAAGACTCTACCATAATTAGCACACAGTTCTGGTCCTTATTGGGGGATCCTTTATTTCTTTCTTTATACTCGGCCTTGATCCAAGGAGCAAAAGAAATTGGAAGTAGTTTAGAAAAGGCAAACAATATTTGTGATACAAAAAATTTTGAAATCTGATGTTGGCTTCTATGGAGGTTTCAGTTTAGTTGAGGGAATACAAATGAATGGTTAAACCAACAACAACAAAAAAGTCATTCCATGTTGAGGGCCCAAATGGGTGGCACAGACAGTCAGTGCTATCTGATTGTAGAGTTCCTAGGGAGCTTGGATGCTCAGGCAAGAAGAGGTGGGGTTTGATCTGGGTCTTGAAATGGAGCACAGGGTGGAGGAGGGCAGGGGATGGTAAAGGTTGATGTCTGCACAGGTGAGATATACAGAAAGGATGTTCAGAATATACTCTGTCTTACTAAAGGAGCTCTGATTTCAACTGGTACATTCTTCAAGCTCAGTAACTACCTGTTTTAAAATCTTATATGGAGGACACCTTTTAATTCTCAGTTTAAGATGCAGGGCTTCCCTGGTGGCGCAGTGGTTGAGAGTCCGCCTGCCACTGCAGGGACACGGGTTCGTGCCCCGGTCTGGCAAGGTCCCACATGCTGCGGAGCGGCTGGGCCCGTGAGCCATGGCCGCTGAGCCTGCATGTCCAGAGGCTGTGCTCCACAACAGGAGAGGGCACAGCAGTGAGAGGCCTGTGTACCGCAAAAAAAAAAAAAAAAAAAAAAAAAAAAAAAAAAAAAATACAAAGGGTGACATAATTTCTTTAAAAA
>NW_006787152.1:218310-226110 GCF_000442215.2 Lipotes vexillifer
CCTGCGCGTCCGGAGCCTGTGCTGCGCAACGGGAGAGGCCACAACAGTGAGAGGCTGCGAAAAAAAAAAAAAAAAAAGAAAAAAGAAAAAAAAAAAAGATGCAAAGCGTGAATATATTTCTTTAAAGACAATGTTAATAATAAATTCTAGACTACAGTTATCTTTCAATAAAAAAGACAACTTTTATGTGCCACCATTTTTAAGGTTTCAATTTTAATTTAGACAAAATATTTGACTAAATTTTATATCAGCTAATTTCTAAGCCTGTATCCTTTTTTAACTCAAGATAGTGATGCTTAATTTAAGAACTACTCAGTTTTTATATTTATATTCCTTTTATAACTCATTGTTGTATGCAACTTTGGCATTATTGTGTGAAGTTTCTAGAGAAGTACTCCTGATTGGATTATTTTGTCCATCAATACGGTTAATATATACCACTGATAATTTGATAATTTGCTCAGCCATGGCAATCAGTAAAGGTTATCGACAAGATAACACAACTAATGATTTTGGCTGCGATGATCTGGTTTTATTTTGTTGTTGTTGTTGTTTTTAATCACTGCCCGTCTTTGTTCTACCAGCTAGGGGTAAATAATTATTAAAAAGTAGAATTTATCAAGCATAGTTGCTCTTTCGCCTCCCAGGAATATTAGAATCAAACACTATTGTCTGTGTCCCCTTTGAACCATATGTAAACTTCTAATATAGCAGTGTTAACAATTTAATACATATTTCTCTTCAAAACAATAAGTTCTTCAAGGGTAGGGATGGTATCTTGATCATCATTTTAGTTCCAGCACCTGAAATAGTACCTGGCACAGAGTTACTTTCCCTGACTATTGAATGAATGAATAAATGAATGAATGAATGAACATCACTAAGGCTGATTATAATCGTTACTGACCTCTTTATTAGTGTTGTGTAGCACTTTCCAACTCAGTATTTCATAGACTCATAGCACATGAGAGCTGGAGTGATTATTAAAGGTAATCTAATTTCCTTTCATTACGATGGGGAAACGCTGAGATCCAGAGAAAAAAATTGACCTGCCAAAGGGCACAGAGCCTGTGACTAGGAGAGCTGGGCATAGAACTCTGGGTGCCTTGTGGTCAGGCCATGTCCCCATGATGTTCCTTGCTGCTGCCCACTGACCACTCAGCCTTCTCTCCCCAACAGTTAAACGTTTTACATGGTTGGTAATGCTGCTTTTTACACGTACAGCTCCAAGGACTTTGCTCCTTGGTATTTACAGTGTCTAATTGGGTTATCCTGAAATAACATTTTTCTAACCAAGGCTGACATCTGATAGAGCCGGAAAGTTCCTGAAGCCCCAGACTACAGATTATATGAAGCAGAGAGTTTTCTTACTCTATTGGTTCAGTAATTTCACAAAAATGCATAGGTAAGAATTAGAGAAGGACCCTTTTATTCTCCTAATGTTATAAATTACATGCAGTTTCTTGAAATGACATTCTGAAAGTTTGTGCCAGGTGTCATCATTTTGAGCTGACTTGATACTGACTCTTGTCTTGATGGTTGGCCCTAGTGGCCTTTCAGGTAGGGAAGGATACATGCAATAGCAAAGTGGGCTTTTTGTTAAGAGAAATACATTAATAGATTACTCACAAATGTAGAGGAGTCCTGGGTTTTAATGAATATGGCTCCATTTGGAGTTTAGAATGAAAAAGGATTAATTTTCTTTCAGTGGGAAAAAGCCGAATGACAAGGTGGAAGTCTGTTACTCTGGGTTCTAACAGGGGCACAATCAAAATGGGAGAATATGGTTTATTTATGAAGAGGCTCTCTGCAAAGGTGTGGATAGGAACCACCAAGGAGAGTCAGTGATCTAGGTCGGAAAAGGGAGTGAGTGGTTACCAGAACCTGAAAAGAATATATTCGTTTCCTATTGCTTCTGTAACTAATTACCACAAAGTCCGTGGCCTAAAACGACTTCTGGAGGTCAGAAGTCTGAAATGGGTTAGATGGGCCAAAATCAAGGTGTCAGCAGGGCTGCTTTCCTTTCTGGAAGCTCTAAGAGAGAATCCGTTTTCTCAGCTTTTCCAGCTTCCAGAATTCTCCTGCATTCCTTGGCCTGTGGCCCCTTCCTCCAGTTTCACAGCCAGCAGCAGTGGGTCAAGTCCTTCTCTCATGGCATCCCTCTGACCTCTTCTGCCTCCGTCTTCCACATCTAAGTACTCTTGTGATTACATTGGGCCCACCCAGATAATCCAGGATAATGCCCCTATTTAAGATGAGGTGATTAACTTTAATTTGATTTGCACCCTTAATTTCCTTTTGCCATGTAAGGTAATATATTCACAGATTCTTGGGACTAGAACATGGATATCGGGGGCGGCGGCGGCATTATCCTGCCTACCACAAAGAGTGAGAGATACGTAGAGTTCGTTAGCTTCCGTGAGCCGTGGACTCCAGTTGGGAATACATCTAGCCTAAGGTAACCTTGCATGGAGGGAGCCAGGGAGGTAAATGCTCTGCTTTCAGGCCTCCTGCCAGAGCTCCCCCTTGGCTGAACCCATCTGAAAGCCAGAAGGTACAGGCACACTGCTGGTGCAGTGCAGTCCATGAAGGGAGGCAGGGGAGAAGGAGGGACCAGCAGGGGCAAGCAGAGCTTGTCCCACCAAGGAACTGTTAGTATCCTAGATCTTGACTTCTGGGAGCCTTGGTATAGTTTCTTGAGCCGTCATTGCTAATAAGGTGCTGGGCATCCAGCTGAGGAGCTAGGATGGGAGAAGCTGTATTATTTAGTTTCATGTTTCAGCCAGTACTTGTTTCCCTTTCGTTATCTGTGAGTATTTACTAAAGTCTTCTTTAAATGTTTCCTTCTTATGTTAGCTACATTCTGTTAATTAAGAAAAGGTTCATGTATGTTCACTTAGACACCGTGTTAGTGGACATCCCTGCCCCCACCCCCATGCTACCCTAGCCTGTTGACAACATTAATTGGTGAGGCCTCTCAACGTGGTTTCTCCCCCTTCAAACTCCAGGAGTATCATGGCACAGTGTTCTCGTGGGTTGCTGTTGCTTGTGGGGCAGGACAGTTCTTCCTTAGGTGAGAACTGCCCAGTGTGTTACAGAACATTTGAAATTCCTGGTCCCCGCCCACTCAATGCCAGTTCCATCCCACAGTCATTGTAGCAGCCAGAATCCCCAGGGGCAGGTGGGGGGTGGGGGTGGGGGAAGCAGGAGGCAGTCAACCTCCCTTGAGAACCACTGGTGGTGAAGCGGGTAATATTTAGAGGTAAACCAACCTCCCAGATCTTAGGCATATTGGTTATCTTCTCCTAGACTTAGTTTCCTCATCTGTAAATCAGGGATGGTATCTGCTTCTGCAGGTCACTGGCGTTATTAGTGATAATGTATATGCATTATCCTTCCCTTGTGCATTGTCTGGCGGAGAACCGGGTCAGAAAGGTGGGCTGCCTGAGCTGCAGGATTGAGAGAGCAGGATTGTCTAGGAGACCAGACTCCAACAGATCTCCTTTGCTCCCTGCCCCAGCCAGTATGCAGAGCCTTGGGGGCCATGGGC
Source organism: Lipotes vexillifer (assembly GCF_000442215.2). NCBI lineage: Eukaryota > Metazoa > Chordata > Mammalia > Artiodactyla > Lipotidae > Lipotes > Lipotes vexillifer. The sequence goes on from NW_006787152.1 coordinate 221,861, forward strand.
TCTCTTACTGGGAAATATCGATTCTGTTCCAGGGCAACCTTGATGTGAAATCTCAGCCTACGAGTGTTTCATGGCTTCTGTTAAATGTGGAAGAATAGAAAGTTAGCTTCCTTTGAAATTTTTTTTTTTTTTTTTTTTTTTTTGACGTATTGGATTAGCTTTTTTTTTTTTTAACATCTTTCTTGGAGTATAATTGCTTTACAGCGGTGTGCTAGTTTCTGCTTTATAACAAAGTGAATCAGCTATACATATACATAGAAGCGCAGGCTCAGCGGCCATGGCTCACGGGCCCAGCCGCTCCGCGGCATGTGGGATCTTGCCGGACCGGGGCACGAACCCGTGTCCCCTGCATCAGCAGGCGGACTCTCAACCACTGCGCCACCAGGGAAGCCCTCCTTTGAAAATTTTTGCATGAAACCACACTTAACTTAATCATTCCTCTCCTGGCCTTCCTAATATAGAGGATAAATTATAGGCGTCTGTCCGTGCATTTATTTAGGGATTTTTTTTTTTCTTTGCTCAAGCAGTTGAATGTTTCTGCCACTATATATTATACTTTACTAAATCCAGCATAAAAAGTTATAATTTAATTTTGCTAGCTCAAAAGTGTCTTGCTGTGGACAATGGGAGCTTCACTCTCTTAAGACCCAGAATAGCTGCAGGGTAAGTTGGATGCATTTACTTTTTATCCTACACAGTAGGCCTCATACTTCACTGCATTCTGTATGGCTGGTGACAGCTTAACGGTACTCTAAAATAGCATTTTAAAATCTTTCCTTCTATTGAAAAAGTGCTGTTATATAGCCGGTCCAAATCTACAAACCCATGAGCATCTTGTCTAGAGCTAGTTTTCTTGAACTTTGAATCCTGTTATCATTGTGGAACTTATGGTTGCCAGGGCTTAGAGTTGATATCTGTATGTTAAGAAGCAAAGCAACGGCTGCTTCTTTACGTTAAAGCAAAGATTCCACATTACACAAACGGAGGTGATTTTTAGATCATGTTTTCAAGTTTCATACAAATGGGTTAATAAGCCTGATTTGCTTTTTATTATACACAGCGTGGCCAAACAGAGATGGATCAAAGTATGGAATTGAATCAGTGAAATTATTCAATGTATCATTATTTTACATCCACCTATTTCTGTGGTGAAAGCAAAACAAACCACCCATTAGGGGAATGAATAGGTTAACTCTTCTGACTATACTGTAAGGATATACCTTCTTTGGCTGTTAGTTTATGGGTTTCATTTTGTTGTTATTCATCAGCAATACGTGAAGTGTCAGAATTTTGCTCCACAATAGTAATCCCCAGAAGAGAGGCCTTGTGTTCAAAGGGGGCTGGAGAACACATCTTCTACGAGTTGGTATCTCAGCAGGTGTAGGCACTCACACGGGCAATGTGAACTTAGGGATGTCAGCACAGGGGGACCGTTTGGGGGAGGAACAGGCAGGACACTGCTAATGTGGTTGATGTGTAGGGCAAAGGCACAAAAACAGTCCACGGAGTGGAGACTTGTAGCTGGTATGATGGGACCCAAGTATAAAGATGGAATGACAGTAACAGAAACAGGAAAATCAAGAGGAGGCCAGGGAAAGAAGTTAATTGACCTGAGGTGCACACAGCCCTCCCCGGGTTAGAGCAGTAAAGCGGCAGGCTGTCACAGAGCAGGTCCAGGATCTTTGAAGGAGTGGGCTGGAGAAGCCAGACACTTGGGCGTTAATAGCTGTGGCTCAATAAACGGCCAAGACGTCAAGGGCAGAGAGAAAAACAGTGGGCTAGGCATAAAATTCTAGAGGAATGATTGCACCCAGAGGCCAGCCAAAGGAGAGAAAGTGGCCAAAGAGAGTAAGGAGGCAGGGCTAAAGCGGTTGCTGGAGAACCAGCCAGCACTTTCAAGAAGGAAGAGTGACTAATGGTGTCAGATATTACAGAAGAGAATGAAGACTGAGGCCGCAGGTAGGCCTTTGGAAACTTATAAAAGCAATGTTGGCCACCCATTGAGGGCAAAAGATGGATTAAGAGAGAGGAGTTAGGGAATCGTGAGAAGTGAAGACACCAACCCCTTGGCCTGGCAGGGAAATGAAGGTAGCAGTAGTCACACCAAGTGGCAGAGGGGGAGTGATTTTTAGCATCAGAACCCTGCACCGACTTTGATTTGCTCATTACTGTGGATGTGGAGCAGTGGTCTCCAAGTGGGGTGGGCCGTGTATTGTGTTAAGAAGCTCTCCCAGGTTCAGTGGTCCAGGTTCCATGTCTCTGGAATGAGAATTCCAGTGCTAGAGGATGAAACACAGAACCTACACTACTTTCCGGTCTGGTGACTTAATCCCATGATTGAGCCAGGGCTGAAAACCATCCCCTCCCCCAAAATCTTAGCTCCCCCTGTGTGCTACTTGCGTAAATGGGGGTGGAGCCGGGAGCACCGCTGTGGAAAGCAGGAAGGGTCGATTTCTGCTCCTAGGTTCACAAGCAGGACTGTGGTGGAAACGCGGTGGCAGCTCCGACTGGGTGCTCGCTCTCATCCACGGGCTCTTTGTAAATCAGAGACTGGAACAAACAGAGCTGACGGCTCTGTTTAAAAAAGCTTTGGGGGAGTTTGTAAGGAAATAAAAAGAAGCCTAATGCTATGTGAAACATGTAACCTAAATTCAAAACCGAAAAGAGCATTTATTGCCTGCTCAACATGCTTTACCTATAACTTGTTTTTTCATTAAGTTAAACAGCAGTAAAGAAAATCGCCTTTTAAAAAGAGCAAAAAGGTTTTTTTATTTTTTTATTAACAGGTGTTAACATTCAGGGCAGGAATTTAGGTAGATGCCTCCCTCCTACCCTCCTCGTCCTTTGGATTGTAACACAGTGGGTATGTACCACGTAGGGTCTGGATCCCTGCAGGTTAAACAGAGATCTAGATGAGAAGTGTGATATTGTTAAAAGTGGCATTTCAGGGAACGGTACACCACTAATCTCACAAAGCTAAGAGATGTAGGCCAAGCTTTAGATCCCTGTTGAAAATAATTGAATTTAACAACAGAGAATTCCATGTTTGGTAAAGAAAAGGGCCCGAGGTAGTAAGATGCTAAGGCCAGCGGTGATGAAGAGAACCCAGCCAATTCCATGTTTGGGTTTTCCACCGCACTTGAACCTGCATGGGGCTGAATTTCCCTCCCTCGTTTTCCCCAGTTGCCCTGCTTCACTTCTCAGCTTTTCTGCGGCTTTAGAAGAGGTGGTGATTGTATTACCCAGAGGGTCCACTTTCCCTTTTCCATGATGATGGAAGGGAGAGCTCAGTGAGAGGGAATTTGGAAGAGGTATGGATCCAGATGGTAATAACACATCTTGATTTCACGGATTATTTCGTCCCTCTTCCCAGAATTCCCTTTCAGTTGAACCAATATTTAAAAGAACTGCTGATAAGAGGTCAGGTTTAAATCCCTTCTTTATTTCATGTTGTTGGTTTTCAAGGTAAAATAATGAAACGGTAACAAAGGCTTAATTGATACACAGCCTGACTGTTCCAGGAATAATTTTTACTTGCTTACTAAGCAGACCCGTTTAGAAAGTACTCAGAGTGTAGATCATAAAATAAAAATAACTTTAAAGTAATTGTCTAAAGACGTCATCTTGCCGTACACCTGAAGCTCAACACAACACTGTAAATTAGCTGTACTGCAATTTTTTAAAAAATGGTTTAAAAAAAGATGAAAGAAAAGTCCTCTTAATTTTGACAGTCTTTCTTTGTCGTTTCCCTTCTCTGCCATGATCATGTTGGAAGAGTTTAATTTGTGTTTCTCAAGTGATCTTAGGATATCATGTAAGTGGAAGTCTGGGGTGAGCTCCATCCTCTTAAAGGTGTTCTCCATCAGAAAACAGTCACTTAGATGTCATATGCTGCCAAATGTAAATTGTTTGTGCCTGAAATACTGATATTAGTTACTACAGAAAAAAATTCTAGTTTAAAGATGGAGGCAATCTACCTAATTACTTGTTAGTAACAGTTTAATATATAATAGTTTAGTAAGTTTATATATATATTATTATATATATAAGGATACATATTATAGATATCCTTCATTCCTAAGAAATGTATATATATTCAGCTGAGGCTGAAGTGACAAGACTAAGAACCTAGGCACCTCTTCAGTTCCTCCAGAGTTGGTGGTTCACAATAGGGTAAACCATATCCTTAAATCACAGCCTCTGCCCACACCAGTCAGAGAATGAAAATACTTGTGTAGGCTCAGGAATGC
>NW_006787152.1:226304-228499 GCF_000442215.2 Lipotes vexillifer
GGAATGCCTTTAATTGAAAAGCAGGCACTTTCCATGCCAAAATATAAAGCAGATATAAATGATATTTAGATTATTGATTCATTCAACAAATATTTAGTAAACAAAACCCATGAGCCAAGCCCTGTGCCAGGAATTTAGTTGTAGTTTGTGTTATTTTCTTACTCCTTTGACCAGAAGGTTTACTATATGTATATTTTGATTAAAGTCTATAGTAAATATAAGAACTAATTATAAGAATTAAATGCCTTTCTGTGTTTAATGCAATCACAAAATATCAATAGATGCTTCTAATTGACTCACTCCCTTTTTTGTTCTCATATTACAGCCGGTCATGACATTTATAGCAAATGGCAGAGGACTTCTCTTTATGGTTCATTTTATTGCATTTTTTTATTATTGGAAGGTAGTGGAACTTTCACTAGGAAATTAAAACTCAACATCATTGCCCTTAAATGTTTTAATAGATTATTACCAGTGATGGCATTTGTTTCTGCGTGTTTAATCATGGGATTTTTATTCCAATGATAGATATGTTCCATGTTTTCATGCAAAATAGATCTCATTTCAGCCAACAAAGAAGAAAAAGAGGTGAGGTAATGAGCGAGTTTTACAGATATACCGAGCATCATCAAAGTATAAACCTGGAAAATCATTCTTTGGGGACTGTGATTTAAAACCTAGCTTACTTCTCTAGCCAAGAAGCCACAGAAGCTTTAGTTTGCTTTTATTGATTCCTATTTTTTATGAAAGGGAACTTCCTGTGGGGGGAAAAAAATGTTTTTTAAGTCTTTAACAAGGTTCTCTGTGCTTCCTTTAATTATTTGTATCCTCTACAGTGACTTTTGCTGGCTTAATCCTAATTTTTCCTGCCCCTGCCCCATTATACCAAGTTTCCTATCTCTTCTTGTTTTCCTTCTATATTTCCATTTGTGTTTTCAGAGAAATTTTTTCACTACGATGCCATCTGACCATTCTTAGGAAACAGTTCTGTGTAATTTCTTTGGGACTGGGACGAGGGCACAATGGTACTTTCACATCATGCCATTGAAGTCATTTCTGGGGCAAAAGGCAGTAACCAATAAACTATTGGCAGAGCTTTATCAAATACGCTCATTTCCTAGTTTTGAAGTGCCCATTTCCCAGAAAGAGTGGTTTTTTGTTCTTTGAAGATATAGGGTTAGGTTTTTTCCCCCTCAGTTAAACTAAACGTTTCTATTCCACACAAAGGATCGAACTTCTAGGTGAGCAAATCTTAACATGTAATTTTACTTTAATAGAAAAGCAGAATCAATACCTTTGTCATGCATACCATGCCAGCCAATAAATTATACCAGATGCACCTTTGTCCCTAGAGATTGCACGAGGTTCACCCCTCCAACAGAGGTGCATGATCGCACTCGTCTACATAGAAGGAAAATGCTTGCCTTGGCCTCGTCTCCTTAAAAGACACTCAGACATTTGTTCATGAATGAGTAGAGCAGTCCAGGGCAGAGAAAATAGGACGTTTTCACATCCTGCTATGTTGTGTCTGGCTTTTGGGGCCATTTAAAAAGAAAGAGTAAGCATGAGCAAATGAAACCCAAAGCAGTGAATGAACAGATAACTCCCCCAGTGTGCATGTAACTGACCATCTGTGTTTAGTCTGGCCATGTGACGAATATTCCCTGTTTTCATTTATTTTGAGCTCTTCATTTATTTTGAGCATTTCCTGATAATTTCCATAGCAAGTATTTCCAGAATTTTAATTTTGAAATTGATGTAACCTATAATTTCTAAGAAGGAAGTAGGGCTGTCAGTTCATCTAACCTTGAAGTTGATCAGTTCTTTATTTCTAATGAGACAGTGTTCTTCAGCCATTGCACCTTTTAATAATCTTAAATACATTCATCTCTGGGCTACAAGTGATTTTACAAAAACAAAAACTGAGTACTTTTCCAGAAGCGAATTCAACAACCCTTATGTTTATGAGTCTACATTTTAGACTTACAAAAATATAAAGGATGGGGCTTCCCTGGTGGCACAGTGATTGAGAGTCCGCCTGCCAATGCAGGGGACACGGGTTCGTGCCCCGGTCCGGGAAGATCCCACATGCCGCGGAGCAGCTGGGCCCGTGAGCCTTGGCCGCTGAGCCTGCGCATCCAGAGCCTGTGCTCCGCAATGGGAGAGGCCACAACAGTGAGAGGCCCGCATACGGC
>NW_006787152.1:228516-285898 GCF_000442215.2 Lipotes vexillifer
ACACACACACACACACACACACACACACACACACACACACACACACACAAGGATGTAAGGGAGACGTGTGATCCGTATGAAATAGTGGCTTTATATTTGGGTTGCAGGATAAAAATCAGAAACAGATTCTTCCAATTTAGGCTCAAAAATAGTTTGAAACCCCTAACTCAGTTTTTCCTATAGCAGCAACTTGTCATTATCATATCAACAGGTCACAGCAAGCTCTGTCCTCTTGCCTGGAGGTGCTCCAAAATTCATTTAGGTGGTTTATGTAATAGTGGAAAGATTCTTAGAAATGGGACAGGCTGAACATAAGGTAATTGCTTTTTTCTAATGAAATAGTGCCGTCGTTTTTTTGTTGTTGTTGTTGTTGTAATTTTACAAAGGTCCTGAAATGAAATTTAGTGGAATAATAGGACACTCAGGTGTAGCCATTGTACGCTGTTGTACGCTGTTCTGTATTATACCTGGCATGTCTGTATCTGTGACTTATGGTTGTGAATACATAGGTTCCTTTTTCAAACTGCAGACTGATCAAGATTTCTCAGGGTATGACACAAAATCTAGCATGACAGTGGCCCTTCTGATCTATCTGTACTGTCAGAAAGGCTGTCAAGTTCTTGGTCAAGAGAATGGTCTCCATGGTTGTGCTTTCATGGTAAATGGTTTTGAAAACAAAATGGTATTATGCTCACTGTTACCGAAGTCAGGATCTGTTATTCATCCAGTAGCATAAATAATAATAACTAACTTTATTAACTGTTTGCCTTGGACTAGGCCTTGTTAATACTATCTATGTACGTTATTTCATGTAATCCCCATACATCCCTTTAAGATAACCACCCCTATCCCTATTTTCAGATGAAGAGCTAAGAAGTTTAAAATATGCTGGAAGAGTCACCCAGTAGTATACCTCCAGCTCAGATCTGACTCCTGATCTCCTACCAACAGATTCTCTGTTTTTCGGGGTTAAAAGACTGTGAAGCAGGAAAGTGACATGTAGTGTGCTCTTCTCAAATTTTCTTCCATTTGGCATCATTTGGTTGATAACACTTCTGTCTGTCTTTTCCTTTTCTACAATACCGTCAATTTTTATAGAAAGAGAAAAGAAAAAATATGTGGCCTACTGAAAGGTCTTTTCTCCGTCTGTGCATGCCTGATGGTATATGCTAAGAGAGCCACTATTTTGAGAGCCTCACCACAAACTGCCAGGATATAAACTCTTCAACCTTATTTTTTCTCAGTTTCCCCACTGGTAAAATGGAGATCAAGTCGCCTTTGCCTGGACATCAAAGTACGAAATGAGGGATTGATGGCAAGGTCTTTCAGCTCTTTAGAAAAAGTATAACTGTAAATACAAGGCCAGGGATATAATTGCAAATAGAACACTGTGAGGTTTCCTCCTCAGATACTGAGATACCTGAGCCGCCTGCAAAAGGTACTGTGTTGTGAAGGACAAAAGAGAAGGGTTGGGAACAAGAACCCTGTGCTAGTAGTCTTCCCAAGGCCCCACAGCTGAATAGCGATGCTTCCTAGAGATGATATACGGATACCCAGAAAGAGGATGTAAATTCACGTTGCAGTGAAGGGCTGGAAGAGCCAACCGTTTGAATCCTGCTGCTGGTGGAGGGTGTGAAAACCAGGAGTAGCACACCCAGTTCAGTGGGCGTGGGGCTCCCAGGCCTTAACAGGGCAGAACAGGTTGGCAAACCGTGGTTGCCATGGTTATTCTGCCTCTGCACAGTTCCACTGCATCCCTTTTCCTCATCACTCTGCCAAAGCTCTTGTGCCTCTGAGCTCCGAGTCCAGGCAGAGGAGGCACTGTCCTAAGTGGGTAAAAGTGGTCAGGTGGCACAACGGACAGTCTGTTGAAATGAGAGCGGGGCAGAATGGTGTAATTTCTTCTCTGCATATACAAATGAGAGTGTTCTTTCAGCGAGAGGAGGAAATTCTGTCCAGATTTACAAAAGCATGGACCTTACCTGACCAAGTTGGGTACAGGCAAACCAACCCTGCCCTCTTTTTGAAGTTGTGGCTGTTTCCCATTTCATGCTCTTTTTCATCACGAAATGTGAACTCCTGATTCTGTGTTAGCAGCAGAACCCCATTACAAGTAATCTTCAGCAAAATCTCGTTTTCCATATCCTGTTGACTCTGGCACAATGCTCTGTTTACTTACGCGCTCAGTTGATAAGAACAGGAATCTTTGCTGATTTTCACCGAGGGTTGAAAGAGAAAGCCTCATAAGTCAAAAAAAATAACCTTCCTCTGAAACATTACATCAAAGAGGAGATGCCAGCTCAGTTGGTATATGGGGTGTGCATTGCATGAGGCTGAAAAATGATGGAGAGAGAAGAGTAAGGGGGTCTTTGTAGCAAATGGAAGGAGGGCAGCAACAATTAAAGTAGGCAGAGCAAGCACCCCACTGTCCCACTAATGCCGCCACCAGCATTTGTAATCACCTCCCCCCGACCAAGCAGGGGCAGTATTAGGAGGGGGCTGGTTATCCAGGTGGAGGCTGACAGGAGGGACCACACGGGGACACGGCTTGCGGATAGAAACAAAAGCAGGACAGTCAGAACAGCGGTGTTGAAATTGGCTTGATGTGATCTACCTGTCCCACTGAATTTGGGTCCTTTTCAATGACCTCTAGTAAGATAAGAATGGCTTTAGAGAATAAGTTCTGTATACTCTCTAGGGGACCAGAGATCTTAGCTCCCCACACAGAAATACCCAGGTAATGATACATATCAGAAAACTTACCATTGGATGTTTAAAATTCTATAGTGGGAGATTGAGGTATGTCCTACACAATAAGCACCCTGTTTTTAGGGAGTTTTATTACAGAAACTTTTTGTCAATCATGAAGGAAAAAACGGGTCTTTTATCTGAAAATCTGGATTTCTGAATCTTTGCCTCTTAGATTTTAGGCAAGTCGTACAACTTTGCTGTTCCTTCCCCACCTTAGACTTGTCCTTGTTGGGTGAAGTAAACATGCATATGTATGTTCCCCATCACAGGTTTGCATGGAGAGAGAAAGGGTGTGAAATTACATGCACCTGTGAAGGTCTGAGGACGGTCAGGAAAAAAACTTTTTCCAGTAACTGTTTGTCTATTGTTTACAAGGAGCTGATCACTTTAGGAGCTACAAGGAGGAGGAAAGAAATGAGAAATGGTGGTCTCCGTTCTCAGGGCACACCTCGACCCTGTGTGAGACTGACCGGGAGGGGATGCACATTTGCTGTGGGAGTAAAGAGGCAGGAGTGACTGTCTGGATACGGGCATGGGGAGGGGGCAGGAAAGCCTTCAGAGGAAAGGAGGCGTTTGAGATGGGTAGTGAAGGCCAAGGAGCACGAAGGCTGGACTGAGGACATGCAAAACGAAGAGAACCTCGACAGAGACAAGAATGGTGGTACGAATGGGCTTGACAGACTTGGGGAACTGAGAGGGGTCCACTTGGCTAAGATTAATGGCGCAGAGTGGGAGCTGAGGAGACCAGGAAGCTCAGTGGGGTTTACGTCGGAAATTCTTTGTCCTGTAGAAAGTGGGAAGCTGGGATGGGAGGTGGAGGATTTTGAGTAGATGTAATGTAAGTGGGTTTGTGTTCTCAAGAAATAATATGGTAGTGGTTGGAAGATGGATTTCAAAAAGCTCCCTGAGGGCTTCCCTGGTGGCGCAGTGGTTGAGAGTCCGCCTGCCGATGCAGGGGACACGGGTTCGTGCCCCGGTCCGGGAAGATCCCACATGCCGCGGAGCGGCTGGGCCCGTGAGCCGTGGCCGCTGAGCCTGCGCGTCCGGAGCCTGTGCTCCGCAACGGGAGAGGCCACAACAGTGAGAGGCCCACGTACCGCAAAAAAAAAGAAAAAGAAAAAAGCTCCCTGAGTGCAGGAAGAGAGGCTATAAGCTGTTGCTGGGGTCCACGTAGGAGAGAACGAGGTCTAGACCCAAGGCTGTGGAGAGGAGGGAAACGACTTGAGAGGTTGGTAAGCAGTAGACTGAATAATACTTAGTGACTGGAAGTGGGAGATTCTCCAGGCAGAGAGGCGCCAAGATTGTCCACAGTTTCTGGCTGAGGCGACTATGTGAGTGAGAACACCATTAACTCTGACAGATAAACAGGAGGAAGACCAGACCTGCTTTGAGGGGGGTGGGAAGCAGTCGAGAGGTGTTTGGGGCACACATTGGGGTAGAAGGCGACCACGGACATCAGGCGGAGCCTAGCAGGCATTTGGAAGTACTGGCTAGAAAGACAAGGTGCTACTGGAATTCTAGAGAAAGGGAATATAGTATCAAAGAATCACAGAATACAGTCTGAGACAGAGTGGTCAGTATTATCAAATACTGAAAAGAAGACAAGCGAAGAACTGAAAGGGGCCCCTCAGGCTTGATCATCTTGGCCAGTGCAGTGTCAGTGGAGCGGTGGAGTGGAAGGTGAATCGCAACAGGCTGGGAGCTGAGGGGCAGGGGACAGGTTGAGCAGCCAGTTCGGGTGACTATTTTAATTCAGTTTGGCTGGGAGAAGGAACAGGGAGAACTAGAAGAGGAGGAGTCCGGGGTGGTCATGGTTAAACCAAGGTTCGAATTTTAGATTCCACGTGGCCACTAACTGAACTGCCATCCCCACTCCAATGTCAAGGCTTTACCTATAGCTTAGGAATTTTGGTGGCTATGAAGCGCATACAGTCTTTCATAAAGGACTTTTCATTATTTCTAAATAATTATATTTTTAAAATAGTTTTAGGATGTTTGTTTTGAGAGGCATGTTTTAATTCACCCACCCCTGCAATGAGATAGTATGTTCCTCTCTAGAAAGCCCTTGGGAGTCAGTCATCCTCTTCCACAGTTAAATAAGTGATGTCCTGTGCTGTCAACTTGAGTCAGGGGGGTGCTGTCCTGTGACTCATGCGTTCTCATTCACAGCGTGTTGAGCAATGCAGTTGGTACGAGTGCCTAATAAAGCCTGCCGAGGATGTTGTCACTGAGCTCAGATTCCTCAATGGGGCTGGATTCCTGTCACCACACATTCTTTATGCCATGCTCTGAGGCACTTCTCAATGAAACATTTGTCCTTTTTTTCCCTTCATCATGTCTAGAATGATGTATTCTCTAACCTGTTGTTGCACTTCACTGCCGAATATTTATCTCTGGTTCTAAGTTGGATTTTCAGTGTTACTGGAGTTCTTTCATCTTTCTTGTTCCCCAGCAAAGAACTCCTTGGAAGGTGTTCTGTCCCCCTTACCCACCTAGACTGCCTCAAGGGGGCCAGAAATCCTCCCCAGTGCATCTTCCGATGCAGACGTTCGCTCTGACGAGAGGCCAGTGCCACATCCCTCAGAAGGAAGGGCAGAGGCTCGGCTCCCTGGAGAGGCCACTCCTTGTTTCCATCACACTAATTAATTGTCATCTCAGAAGGTAATGAGACCAGTTGTTCCAGCGTTGCCCTGGCCAAGCCAACTCTGGAAGCAGTATCAAGCTGGCAGCTCTCCTGCAGTTGGTCAGGAACGCGTATCCCAGCAGTCTGCTGGGGGAAGCAAGCCAATTTGGGGTTTGATTTGCTGCTCAGAGAGGCCAGCCGTGGCGTTGCTGAACCATACGACTCTAGTGAAATGACTTGAAGATCTGTGGTTGGAATTTAGATGCATGAACGTGTATGATTTGCTTGGCAAATGGACGTTGTCCTATTAAAGTGGGCCTGTGGTCCTTGGCCACATAGCACATCATTGAACTTATAAGATTTCTTCTTTTATTTACTTGGAACTTAAATGAGGAGGAGGAATGTTATGTTACTATACGGAAAAGCCATGTGGGAGGAAGACATTTCTGGACATGTTGAAGGAAGAAATAGCATTAGACTTTTCCCAGTGGCTTCACAGTGGCCCTAAGGAGATGGGGGCAGGTGGGGCTTTTCTTATTGCTCCAGCCAGAGAAAGGAAAGCAAAAAAGCACTTACCCGATTTGTGTAAGGCTCGACATGGCTAGTACTTAAGCCCAGGACATCCAATGTGACTATGTGGCTTAAAATGACACAGGCTTGAAAGGCCAGAAAGCTGACAGGCGCAAACCATTACCCAGGTCAGGGCTGCTGCTAGCACAGGGAGTGCCTTCGTGTGAATGAAAACAGGCGTCCACTTACAAAAAGGTGTTTCTTCCTGGCTGAACAAGGCACGCAGCTGAGTGGGCAGAATACCGGAAGGGCCCACTGTGCACACACCTTTACACAAGGCACACCATGCACAGCCATATGTGGAGGACTGAGACGGGCATCTGTCTTGGCAAAGGACTAGTTCCTATGTATCTGCAACCAGCTGAGCAAAATCTTTATTTCCCCGTTCACTTTACCCCCAACCTAAAAACAAAAAAGTTCATCCGTTAAAGAATTATAAGTGCCCCACCTTCCCTGTATTCTTAAGGAGCTCCATTCTTTGAGCTATTTTTCTCTGCCTGCACATACCCCACCCGCCCTTCCTCTCTGATTCTGCTGTAGTAAATGGGAGGGCAGCAGCCTGCCCACAGGACGAGGTCTTGGAAGCAGTCATTTCCTCTTCCATCCCCTCCAGGCCATTCCCTGGCGTGTTTTTCGTGGCACTGGCAACAGGAAGGCACATTGAATAGCAGCGCTGAAAAGGCACTTTGTTGTTTATGTTATTACTGTGGGTTTGTCTCTGCCTAATAATTAGCGTTTCCGGCTTTCTGAATTTATTTGCCAAAACATTTTGCAGGGCTTTCGTGAACAAATAAGGGATGTTTCTAGACATAACTGACCACTGCCTTGCAGGCTGAGCAAACTCCTGGCGCTCTGAGTTTGGGGGAGGAGGGGTGAATTTGCTCAGGGAAAGATCATCCTAGTAAGGGAAAAACCTCCTAAGTCACTAGCCAGCATTGTGGTGTCTGAACAGCCGCTGTCCAGGCAGGTTGAAGTGGCCCAGTGTTCCTTGCAGTCCAGGACAGGTCATTGCCAAGGAACAGCAGGTCCATGGGCTGTGGTGACAAAGTCCGGTTTGAATTCCGTCAAACCTCGGCCTCCGTTTCCTCATCTACGATACACAACAATACTGTTTGCCTAGTCTAGCTCACAAAATTGTGGTTAAGGGTATGTGAAAGAAAATGTATGTAAAAGTGCTTTACTAACCCTAAAGCACTGTAACAATGTGATTTATATTAGGCTCTAAAGATACCATTGTCCACGGGAGGATTAACCAAGGAGAGAACCGTATGCTCTGTATTTAGGTTAAAGGGGGGACGTGTGCTTTATCTCTGCTGCATTTTCTCCCCATTTAAAGGAGGCAAATAAGACAGTCAATAGTCCAGCCATCTCCCTGCCCCCTCGATGACTACCTTGCCCTCCTAACTAGTTCTCTGTCGGTCCACCCAGGGTCGCCCATACTGCTTTGGGCCCGTTGCACACCCAAGAAGATCTCACCCCTTCAGTCCTCTTCTTTTCGGTTTCAGTCAGCCTCTCCCCGCCAGCTTGTTCTTCTAGCTGGGCACAAGCAACTCACATCCCTGCATGTCTGTGTGTGAACGAAGGGTGAGAGGGTTGGAGGACATCACAGCAGACAGCGGGGGTGTTGCACCTCGACTTCAGGCAGCTTTGCCGGTGGAATTGCAGGCCCTGACTTGCCACACACCTCCTGAATTTTCAAAAGAAGGCAGAAATCCCAATTTTTATGTGAAATTCCCTAATTTTTAACACTGGGAGCTATTTCAATATTGTTTTATTAAAGGATAGTTGATTTACAGTTTGTGTTAAAGGTGTACAGCAGAGTGATTCAGTTATCTTTTTTCAGATTGTATTCCATTATAGGTTATTACAAAATTTTGAGTAGAGTTCCCTGTGCCTTACAGTAAATCCTGGCTGCTTATCTCTTTTATATATAGTAGTGTGTACTGTTAATCCCATACTCCTAATTTCTCCCTGCCTCTCCCCTTTGGTAACCATAAGCTTGTTTTCTATGTCTGTGAGCCTGTTTCTGTTTTATATATGGATTCATTTGTATCATTTTTAGATTCCACATAAAAGTGTTATCATACAGTATTTGTCTTTGTCTGACTTACTTAGTATAATATTCTCTAGATCCATCCATGTTGCTGCAAATGGCAATATTTCATTCTTTTTTTTGTGGCTGTCAATATGTTTTTTATAATCTGCAGATCAACAGAGTTCAGTCAGACAATAAAGTTATGAGCCACGCTTCGCCATAAAGCTTCTGATATGTGACCTTCTTGGAGCACATTGTGATTGTGCCTCATTTCCTAAATTTCCTAAAATTTCCTAAATGCTCAACTAGACTCAACTAGAGCATCAGCCTCCTTTTCTGCCTCTGCCCGTCTGTAGCTTCGCTTAGCCGTGTCTCTTTGATCTGCTGTAATATAGCTCCCACTCCAGGCAAGCAGCTCTTTTTTTAGTGGATGATGACATTTTGTAGGCTCTTTTTGTCTATACTAGCCTAGACCTTCTGATCCCGGGTCTCCCTGTGCTAGACCCTCCAAGGAACCACTCTTTATAGTGGGGTGATTTCTCATACCCATCACTGTTCATCCATTCCTAATTGCTTATACGCTGTAAAAGTTTACAGTAAGGATATTTTCTTCTTTCACTGCTTCTGGGTAGGAGGTCATCTTTCTGATTATAAAGAGATGCCTGTGAGACTGTGAGGGAAGGATTGCAGAGGGTGGATACAAGCCTTACAATTATGTGGTGAACTTGAAGTTATTTCCCTTGAGTAACTTTAGGGGTTCATGTGAGGACATAACCCCTGCTCTGATGAAACTACTTTTTAAAATAACGTCCACAAAGGAATTGGGTAGGTTTTCTAATGTTTTCGTTGTGTATGTACCAACTTAATCTATGTCTGTTCTTGATGCCAGATGGATTGTAAGGAATTTCCATGATTCCATCTCAAGTTTGTAATGAAATTATACACTGAAGGAATTCACCACCAGAGAATTGTGTTTTTTTTTTTTTTGCGGTATGCGGTCCTCTCACTGTCGTGGCCTCTCCCATTGCGGAGCACAGGCTCCGGACGCGCAGGCTCGGCGGCCATGGCTCACGGGCCCAGCCGCTCCGCGGCATGTGGGATCTTCCCGGACCGGGGCACGAACCCGCGTCCCCTGCATCGGCAGGCGGACTCTCAACCACTGCGCCACCAGGGAAGCCCCGAGAATTGTGTTTTAAAAGGGAGGTCCAGCGCTAGCTTAGGTTCCACAGTTGATTTTGACACTTGCTGCTGGCTTATTACAGGGAGCAAACAGTAGACATTACCAGGGGAAGTGAAATGCAATATAATTTTAGATTTTCTGACAAGCAGTGGAACCAAGAACCAATGTAAAAATGGATTGTTTTAAAATCTTTAGTTCTTTGAGTTACATTTCCAACCAGTCACAGCCCTGATGTACTAAACAGTAATCTGATGCTACAGTAGCACGTGAAGGTTCAAAAACCCTTTAGGATCTCACTTCATCCTGTACTTTCATGATTAGGTAGGTAAAATAGTTTTTGAAAAGATTTCTAATTTTATTTTATAGATTAAAAACAGGCAGATACAGAGTTGTTCAATGACTTGCCCAAGGGCACACAGAGAGCAGGTGGTATGGTGAGATTCAAATTTTCATCCTCCATTTTTAATTTCTTCCTACAATTTCAGATTTTCAGAATATGCGAGATCCATCCTACACTTAGCAGCTGAAGCCTGAAATCTTCCAATTAGAATGTATTCTGATGGTTTATACTATTCCTGTGTATTTGTCTCTGGTTAAAAAACATAATGTCCCTGGGAAAATAATATAACGAATAATATAAACATCCATTCAGTCAGTTGAATGGATCTTTTTTCCCCCCTAGACTTTATTTTAATGGGGGGAGGGTCAGAGTGGATGGGGCAGTTGAGGAAGAGCATGAGGGGTCCTTTCAGCGCCTCCTGCAGTTTGCCTTGGTCTTGTCCTCGTGCCCAGGAGTGGAACCATTACTGTGGAGGTGAAGCCTATGGTACTTTTCATTGTTTTCTGCCAGGTGAAGCCTTAAGGGGGGTCAGTCGTACACCATAACCCATTGGGCAACAGGCTGTCACAGGAACTTGAGGTTGGTATTCTCTTTCATACCTTAGGCATTGCTGTGGGGTCCGTATGATGTCTCTCCTAATGGTATCTTTGCACTGAGATTACATACAGAATTCTAGGAGCCTGGCCTAGGTACACATATCCATTGGAGCCTTGCAGTGCATATACTCATCAGAGTATCCCAGGAGCATGGATGCCAGCTCAGCTTGGTTGGGCCGTACACCTGGAGGTCTCCGAGGCAGTAGAGGGGCTGTCCTGCCAAGAATGAGATAATCCCAGGGCCCAGGGGTCAGCAGCACATGGGCAACCAGGCAGATGTCTCAGTGTCCCAGCACCCCCGCCTTGTAAGGTGTGTACCAGCCTGATGACACGCATCTGTCAACTTTTCTGTCTCTCTAGGTAGTCTTCAACGAAACATCTTCAAACATAGCAAATAGAAATCAGAATTAAGAAAAATCTCTTTTCTCTAAAACAAGGTTGTTTTCCATCCCCAAATATTAATCAGGTTTCTTTCTACATTTCACCCATTAACATGCCTAAACTGGTTTTGATGAACACCGGGTTCATTTTCTTAGCCAAGGAATGTTGTTTGTTGAGTCTGCGCCCTTCTGCTCATATCGCAGTGTCGGGATTGACCAGGCCGTAAAGAGGGAATGCATTTGATGGTTTCAATCCAGCTTTCCTCACTTCAGTTAGAGCACTGGAATTTGTGTTGTAGCCCTATCCCAGTTCAAGGTCAGCAGCACATGCTTCCGTGCCTCCTCAGAACAGGTGAGGTTAGAACTAGAAGCCAGGATAGGGGCTGAGGGATGTTGCAGCCACCTTGCTGAATTGTGATATCCGTCTTTCAGGGGAATGGCTGTCAGGGAGTTCAGTTTCATGTTATTTCTTGTGGCATACAAGTCCCCCCAGGAGGGTTTGACTTATTGAAAGTGAAACGCCCAAGTCACATGGTCATTAAATGATTTATTTCTAAGCTATACATCTGTGGATGAGTAAAAGAGCTATTCTTATTTTTAATGATTTTTGTATATGTCACACAGAGCTTCCTGAATAACATCACGGGAGCCATGGCTTTGGGCAATAGAGGGCACTCCCACCTTTAAAATACAAAATAGAATTCTTTACCTCACCAAGGAACTACTGGGCATCCCTAGTAAGAATTTACCTCTGCCTCAGTTTCTCCTTGTTTTTTAAAAATACGATCTCAATGTTAAGGGTGGTGGTGCCTAATCAGAGTCATTCTTGTAATGAAGGTAATACGTCAGAGGACTTTTACCAATGCCAAACTGTCTTTCTAAAAGCAGGTGTAAATTTCGTATGGTTTGTTTTGTTAACTCATTTTATCTGTGTGTTTAATTACATACTAATAATTGGGTATAATAACCCTTGACATATCTGAAACAAAATAATAAATGATTATCGTAGATTCCTTTCAAATAAAAATTCTAGAATGCAACTAAGTCAGAGGCAAGGAGGGAAAAAAGAACACATTAGAATAAAATATAATGGGTACTCTGAGAAATATACCTGAAAGGAACATTTATACCAAATTGCAGTGATTTTGCCCAATTTATTGTGTGAAAATTGCAGAATGATAATTCTTCCTTTGCCAATCATTTCTCTGTGGCCATGCTGTTTTAAGTATATGCTGAAAGCTTTGGGCTTTTTTTCCTCCCATTTGCCCTTGCAGGAAATGTCAATGCAAAGTTTGACTTCAGTGTGAGATGCTGGATAATTTTTTTATTTAAATGCTTCCAATGTCTGTATTAAGAATAGACAGTCTCTCACCACAAAGCAGTAAAGAAAGGTTCTCTAATACGTGTGTTATGTGTACAGAGAGTTTCTCCTTTTGTAGGTCACCATAAACTCCCATAGGGGGCAGAAAATATCATTGAAAAATTTTTATGTGTGTCTGTGCTTCAATCCATTTTGGTTGGGCTGAATATTTTTAAAACACGAATGTATGAGGCATAAGGTCTGGGGGTGCACGTGTACCAGGATGGGACTCGGCAGCCACTGTAGAAGGAGGGATATTCCTTCTACTGTGTCTCACCAGAGTACAGTTGAGACACCTTTTGTAGTGATCAGGAGTAGCCAAGTCTGATCTGCTTTCCTTGCCTGCTACCGTGTTGCCCCCTCTCTCTCCAGTGCTGTCCCTGAAGGGAAAGGAGGAGTCTGAATTGTGACCTCAGGCTCAAAGATAAAGGAACTGCCCCTGCCAGCTAAAGTCCATGAGCAAGTCACTTCCTCTCACCCATCCCTTGAGACTGGCACAGTGACATGTCCTAGACTTGAACATTAATAATGGATGGCTGATCATTCACCCATTCGCTTTTTTCTTTTTTGTTTTAAAAAATATTTGATTAAGGGGCTTCCCTGGTGGCGCAGTGGTTGAGAGTCCGCCTGCCAATACAGAGCACACGGGCTTGTGCCCCGGTCTGTGAAGATCCCACGTGCCGCGGAGCGGCTGGGCCCGTGAGCCATGGCCGCTGAGCCTGCGCGTCCGGAGCCTGTGCTCCGCAACGGGAGAGGCCACAACAGTGACCTCTTGCGTACCGCAAAAAAAAAAAAAAGAAAAAAAAATTTGATCAAGACATAAGACTCTACATAAAATGTTATAGAACATAATAAATGGCACACATCTGCACCAAACACCCAATCCAGGAATGAGAACAGAGATAATAATTTGCACCTACCTACATGCTAATCCATTCTTTTTTTTTTTTTTTTTTTTTTTTTTTACAGAAGGAAATGTTCTATTTAGAAGTACATGAATTCTTTTGTATCACCAGACTGTGTATTTTTAAAAAATCATTATTCAGTCAACCACTTACTAAGTGCACTGTGTATCCAGAATGGCAGAGGAAGAGCTGTAACATTTTCTTTAAAAAATGAAACATGTGCTTCTTGAGCATTTGCAGAGAAAAATGTCCAGGTTCCCAGTCAGGAAAAATGAGTCAAAGATGAATCACTGAGTCTTTTGGAAAGGTTATACTCTTCACTTGTTGGTGAAGAAAATAAAACAGGCAGTCAGAAGTTGAACTTTGCCCTCTCAGAAATCTCGGCAGTGTTAAAAACAAAGCTCTCTGTCATCATAAATTGGGCACAGGAATGCTAGAGTATTAGGGAAGGCATCTCTTGGTTAATGTTCTAATTAAATACATAGTTCTTGTGTATTTTTCAACATTCTTTTCTCAGAAAGGTGAGGATTCCATTCATGTTTTTAACCCACTATGTGGAGTAAGGTAGTTATTTCTAAATAGGAAACTTTGCCCATAACCCAGTCTAATCACATGTTTGCTCCAAGTAAAGTAGAGCCAACTCTTGCCATCAAAACTGCACTTTGGGGCTCCCCTGGTGGTGCAGTTGTTGAGAGTCCGCCTGCCGATGCAGGGGACACGGGTTCGTGCCCCGGTCCGGGAAGATCCCACATGCTGTGGAGCGTCTGGGCCCGTGAGCCATGGCCGCTGAGCCTGCGCGTCCGGAGCCTGTGCTGCGCAACGGGAGAGGCCACGGCAGGGAGAAGCCCGCATACCACAAAAAAAAAAAAAAAAAAAAACTGCACTTCCCTGCCCCCTTGGTTCTTTCCCATCCACGGAGGCTCTTTAGATTGTAGCACAAGAGATGTTTCAGGCCAGGTAGTACATGAATCCCCTACGATCCCTGGCAATCCCAGGATGACTTCAATGATCACAGGGCAGCACATGCTGGAAAGTGAAACGTGACCTTTTTCAGGAATTCTGTAGTTAAAATCAAATCAAATGAGGAATGCTAAGCAGACTCTGGCCTGAGTATGAAGGCTCTTTTCTCCCATGTGGTCAGCCAGGACTTTGGGTACCTTGTAAGCTCACAGACCTGCTGAATGAAGTTGAGAGGTGTAATGGTTTATGAAGAGCAGATTGAGAAATTATCCTATCAGTTCTCCTTTAATTATATTTGTCCCAAATAAACGATTGGAGGATTGTCTGAAATAAAGCAATATTTGAATGACCATCTCATTTTCCTTTGAAAATCAAGATTTTTGATGAGGTCTTCTGGTCTTGATCAATCAAGTCTGACTCCAGTTTGGGTTAACATAGTTCAGAAAGAGCTTCGATTATTCACCTGCTAGCAACATAGTGTTGTCAACCAGGAGACCTGGGCGGAAGAGAGACAGAGCCTGAGAACCAGAAATGGAAGTTCTAGAGCAATAAAGGAAAGAGAAGGGGAGTCTCCATCCCAGCCAGTATGGACCCCAAAGATGACGATTGTAAAGAGGGCTCCATTTAAGTTCAGCCCACAAAGTCAGTGCTCAGAAATAAAAGCTGTCTTTCACAATAGGATGTTTTGTTTGTTTGTTTGTTTGTTTTCTTCTCATTAGAGTCACAGCTGCTGTCTTCTCTTCAGAGTATCCATTAAAAATTTTCAGCTACACCCCAGTAAAAATTGTCGGGTTACTGTTTGAATGTGTACATTTATTTATATTGTATTGCATGAGTAATGCTGTTCCTCATAGATAAATCAGAAAATGCTGATAAAGATCAATTTAGAAATTAACCATCCTTAACCTTTTGCTCTGTTTTTTGTGTGTGTGTGAATTTATTTCATGCATATAGATTTTTAAAATAAAAATGGCATTATACTATTTCACAATCTACTTTTTAGTTCCAGTATTATATTTTTAACACCTTTTCATGTCAGTTAATATATTTTGAAGTCATTTTCATGCTTTTTTTAGAACAGTAATTTTATTCCTCTTTTGAAAAATAATACACTATTTTTGTAAAGTCAATCACTATGAAGAAACAACTTTAAGGAGACACTCAGAATCCCACCCTTGAGAAACAGCCGTCATCAGCATTTGGTGAACATCATTCCAGATGGATAGAGAGAAAGACTGATTAACTTTATCATATCTTTTTTATATAAATATATATATAATTATTTAATTGTACTTCAACTAAGAAGTGGTAGAAAGAAATTGAGACACTGAAAAGAAAAGTCACTGAATTTCAGATATACATTTTTTGACAAAGGAAATTAGTTCCTAATAGTTCCTCCTACAACTAAAAGTGGAAGATAATAGAAACATAATTTTGAAATAGAGTTTTTAAAACTGTACGTTTAATGTAGGCCGTGTCTGTTTACTCGCTGCCACTGAAAGATAGGAAATTAGAAAACTTCTGTGACACACTTCTCTTTCACCCATCTTTCGATATGTGATGGTTATTGTATTATTTTTACATTGTCAAGCTAAGTAACATTCACAGTATGTTCTGTAAACATAAATTCCACAATTTAATTTTAATGGTAGGCTTAATAGGTACAGGATTTACTGCTAGTTCTTTTCTCAAGTTGAATGAATTTAAACGTCTTGTAGTTTTGTTTTTACTGTTTCAAGTTTTGTTTTTATTTTATTATTTACTATTTGTATCATTATTATTATTTTTTATTATTATTTCAGGATGTGTACTATATTCCCTGCCTTCTTGTCTGTTGAGAATCTTTGTTGAGGTCCTTCCTCAATTTGTAGACGTTGCTCCAGTATTTCCTGGTGTTGATAATTACTGTGGAGAAGACTGAGGTCAATAAGATTTTTTTTTCCCTTGAATCTGGCTTGATTTTTCTGTCTAGAGGTTTCGTGTATAATAGAGAAGAAGAAATGAAAGAGATTATTTCAAACCTAACAACATTGCCTAAACAGTGGTGTTTTTTCTGCTCTAAGGATCTGCATGAGCATTTTCTTAAAAAAAAGAAAAGAAACCCTATCACTTTCGTATTCCCCCTAATTCCAAGAATTTGACCACGTAGTGTAGTCAGGGGATACCCAAAAGTGTACTGGAATCCCTTGGAGTTAGAAGAGAGAACTTTGTTAGGTCCTGGTGGCCTGTAATCATGGAGATCAGGAAATGAGGGTATTTTGAGGAAAAATGTAGGAAGAGGTTTGTAGGCCTAGTTAACTTCTCCTGGTGGCTTCCATCCAATCCATATCTTCAACCATAGTTCCCCAGGTATAGCTGCTTAGATTGGTTGTTTTGGCCATAAGTTTGTAATACTGAATGTACAGATCTCAGTTTTTTCTTTCTTTTCTTTTTTTTCTCAACACCGTAAAACCATCTTATAGGAAGCATATTTTGCAGTCACTTTTGGAAACATTTCTGCTGTACCAACAACTTGGAAATACTCTCTTCAGCTTCTTTATCTAAATGAAAAAGACAAATAACTTTTGCTCTTTTCTCCATTATTCGTGTATCATTATGATGCAAGCATTCTGGAGCCAGCTTTGTGGGGTTGAATCTTGACTCTGCCATTTATAAGCCCGTGTGACCTTGGGCAAGTTAGTTAACAATTCCCCCACCCCAATGGATAGGGCTAAAAATAGTAACTATCTTCTGTGGTTGCTATAAAGATTAAATGCATATTCTATATTAAAGTACTTAGAACCGTGTCTGCCTGTCACACAGTAAGTGTTCAATCAAAGACAGACATTCTTCTGTCCATATTTCTGTCCTTACTATATGTGGTTATACATAATTTTATACTATAAAAAATTTTCTCTTCTTTGGTTCAGAATGACACTACAGAAGTTATACTCCTATCCCAGTATTTTAAGTCAATAGATTTAAAGTATTAGATTTCATCTCCTCACTAGTCACTTCTACTCTGAAGTTAGGAGCCAGTACGTAAGTGTTGTCACCCAGTAATGTGTTATTTTGCTCATCTGAAGTTGAAAACTCAACCAATATCATGAGAGAAGTTCTCTTAAAACTCCAGTGAATTCAAGGACCCAAAAGTAGATCTTCACTATTCCCATCTCCTTAGGGATGTTTTTTTAAAAAAATCTTTAAAAAGGCAGGTTGGAGGTGGGGCATGGGTTCTTGTTCATTCCAGAGACTGTACTTACTACCAAATGCCAGAAATCACTGCCTTTCCAGTACCTGCAAATGGCTCCTCTGCCAGCATCCATGCCAGGAATCAGATTGCCTCCGGACATTTTCAACAAATGTGGGCCAGGCTTTGTTCTCAAAGTAAGATTTGCACTTCTTTCTAAAATTAACCAGAGTTGCAGAATGTGGTACAGTAAATTTGGCCAATGATGTGGCTCTTTGCAATGTTCTGTTAAAAACAAAAATAGGTGGAGTCATAGTGTATTTGAAAGAACAGTCCCCCATTTTAAAAATTCTTCACCAAAAACCATCTAAGGCTTGAAATCGTAATTGTAGGTGGCCTGAAGGTATAAAATCATGTCTGCTCGGAATCACGGACCTTAAACAACTGAACAAAAAAGCAAGGGAGCACTTTTATTTAACAGTTGCTAATGTATGTCATAATTAATCCCTCAATCCTCAGTAGTCATTGTTTCCCAAAAATGATTGTAAACTACAGGGGAGCAAAATGGGAAAGTAGAAAGTATTATCACCGAGCTCCTTCCATCAAAGCTCACCTGCTAGGCATCTCAAACTGTTCTCACTATTTCAGCAGTTACAAATGTATAGTTGTAGTGTGACACATTATTGCACAACTATCACTACTTATTTTCTGTTTTAACACAGAATTTCGACACTCAGTTTCAAAAACTGATACTATTCGTTGGTATCCAGTACCCAGTTTCTAAATATGTTATTACATATTTTTAAATATTTTTCTCTATGTAAAAAAAAAGAAAAAGAAAAACCAACTCAACACCATTTTCCATGTGGTTTTAATTTTATCAGACTGCAGGAATTTTGGATACTGCCTAGATGTTGGAAGAAAATATTTTTTCTACAACAGCCAAGTCTTTCATTCTTTAACTATTGGATCAGCTTCTCCTTGTGTAAAGCCTGTTTCTGCAAAAGAAAGAGTGGCAACTGTAGGATTTACATAAAACGTTTGCAATTTGCCTTATTGAGCAAATTGCCTCCTTAGCAGTAGAACGCAGGATTAAAAATAGTTGTGCGTATGGCCAGACTCACTGCCTAAAGAGGAAATGGATCTTGTTTCCTCACTCTTCAAAGCCATTGTTATATCATATGAGAGATATTCTCAGAAAAACTTCTCAATTCCCAGTTTTTCTTCGGCAGGAGCATCTGAGGAAGTGGAAACTAAACTTTAAGCCTAGGATACACATTTATGTTTTCAAGAATGGCTTCAGGTCTATTCATGGCCAGGTACCGAGGTAACCAGAAAACCCTAGAAAGCCATGAGAAGGCTTCACCTGTACACGCACTGGGGAATTGTCATTCACCTTAAGTGACTGGGTACCAGCCACAGTTGCTTACTCTGTACTTCTGATCCGAACAGGTATCTGAACACAGACTTTCAGAACCACCTAAGGGAGCCCCCCTGAGGGAATGGAATCACCCAAGGGAGAGACATGCCACTCAGGGAAAGTCTAGCTGGGGAGATGATATTTAAAAATATAAGAGCAAGGACAGCACAAGATAGTATATAATTAGCACGTGCTGTCCATGCTACTTGGAGGCAAAGAAGAGAAATTTCTATGGGCTGGTACAGTTGCTGCCTTTGCTGCAGGCCTGCCCTTGTCGGGGCAGAGCCTTCGTGTGACACGGAAAAGGCCTTCCTGGGAGTGGACACTGTGTGCCTGGCCAGCAGAATGTGGGCAGGGCTTCAGTTCCCACCACGCCCTTGGCTCAGGGCCGTGTGCAGTGAATCACGTGACTGTGTGAGGTGACCTGCTCTCTCAGCCTCCTCCCTGGGGGGCATCACAGATTTAAGTGTGGGGATGAACTTGGGAAGAGCTTCCAGAAGGATCTGCACATTTCCCCGGAATGTGTGTTTTGAGGAATACCTCTTAATTGAACCCTTCCTTGTCCAAATGCTTCTCCGGGTTCATTCCTTTTATTATTTGTCTTTACAGTTGTCTCTCTAACCATTTGATTCTGTGTATCTCCTCAAGTGTCCCCCACAGTGCTGGGCACAAAGTAGGTGCTTAGATAGTAAATAGAATAAAGTATTTCCCACATCACACCCTATAAATGATGGGAGGATTAGTAGCAAATGAAAAATAGTCCAGAAGGACTGGGAAATAGGCATTCAGTTAGCCTTACCAAGAAGGGGGACAGATAGTACCTGTTACCATAGACTTGGGTACTCCAAAGATCACGTTTTGGGGAGTTTGCTTGGTGCTTTTCTAAATATGCATTTTAATAATAGCTTTATGGATGCTGTGGTTTCTCACCTATCCAGGTAACGTATTTTCTTACCATACACTCTGACTCCAGGCATCTCCTGCCTGAATCTTCTAGGGGTACCCCATCCATTTCTTCCCACCCCCTAGTGCGACACTTCAGTGTACTGTATATAATGAATAGCTCTGCAGAGCTGGTTATCTACTCTGTATCATAACTTTCAAACCAAGTAACCACTGTGAATAATCAGAGCAGGGCTTTGTTATTGGACATCTGGGTTTAAGGAAAAATAAAATGTCCCGATGGGTGAAGCCTAGCGTGTATTTACTTCGTTCCTTTTCCATCTCCTCTCCCTCATGAATCAGCAAGCAGGGAGCAAAAGACAAAATGAGTAGAATAGTTGCATGTGATGGATACTGCATGCAGAACCTTAAGGAGAGTGAGATTTTTGTCTTCCTAAAATTCAGATTTTTGTGCCCCATATTGAAAAATAGAAAAGCATTCGAAGGGCACAGGGATGCTCTAAATGCTGCCTGAGGTTGGGGATGGATTTAAATCTTTGCAAAGTATGTCTTTGACCTACCTGTGCTATATCCTCAGTTACCCAGAGCAGGGGCACCTCAAGTGAGAGAAGCACGTGATCCCGAGCCAGTGGAGGATCCTTCTGACAATTAATGTGTTCTGAGAGGCGAGTTGGCGAGGGCAGTTTCATACAACTAGTTTAGGTCACGTGAGACCCTGACACTGTTAAGAAACCAAAGGCGAGGCATATGAATACATAAAACTGTTCATGAATACTTATTGCCTGTACCTAATTCGTTCTCATAAAGATTTGCTTTTCAGGGTAAGATTTCACAAAAGCAGAAACAGTGTTTCTGTTATCATATGAGATGTAATCTCTGTATAACAGTTTCCATTTTATTACATGGGCATTTTTACAGGCACAGTATTAAGAACAAGATGTTTAGTGATTTTAGCAGCTAAACCAAATATTAATACATGGGGTGTGAAACAGGTAATTCTGACGCATTGGAAGTGGTTGTCTTCTGGGGCTCAGAACACTGTCTCGTAGTTTTCCACCGTACTATATTTAACTGAGGCTTTTTATAATTCAGGGATACTAATTAATAACTTTTCCACTTCCCAGTGACTGACCATTTTAGATATTGTATCACAACACATTATCAATGATGAGAATGATTTTTGTGTTGCATTAGTAGAAATGGACCCTACTGTTAACACCGCTGAGAAGGTACAGTTTTTTCACCAGCAAGTTATTGCTTTTGTCAACCGCATCTCTTGCGCACCCACCATATAAAACCATCATATGAGACACGTGAGAATACAAATATGAGGCACAGTCTCTCCCCAGGTTCGTTGAACTAGTTAAAATATACTTGCCTGCTGAAGCAATTACGCTTGATTTCCAAGCAAGTCTTCAACAGAGTTCCAGAAGTTTCTTCATGGCTCCCTCTCTAGGATAGGATTTCTGATTTCTCCTCTTATACACTACCAGTCCAACAGGTGGCCAGTGTCTACAGTATGCAGTGCAAACCTCTCCTCACTGCAGATCTCTGATTTTGGAGTGGCTGACTAAATACACAGGATAGTCTGCTAAGCAGAGTATGGTCAACACTTTTTGGATTATGTACCCCATTGAAAGCAATTATTTTGACTTTCATTGAAATTATGCTTGATAAAATTTTCGAGCTCTTTGTGATATAAAACATTTTAATGTTTTTAAAAATTGATTAATTCTGTGCGACAGTGATCTAGTTCTAAGTTCAGTTTAATTCAGTACTTATTTTTAGATGTCACACAAGATACGTACTTGTAAATGGAAGGAGCTGCATCTTTGGCTTTGCCTACTAAAGCACAGTGCTTGTTTTCAGTCGCATTCACTGATTATGCAAATGTTTTTAATTGAAATTTTGCTAATAAATTTCCATCCTGCTGGGTATCGGTCAGCCCTTCTTTCAAACCAATTGAAAAGTGTTACATTATTCATCCTTTCACAAATGACTTAAAATCCCCACTAAAACTCTTTCTTTAAAATATTTTTTACCCAAGCTTTTAAAGTTTACGCATAAGATAGTTGTTTATTTTTTTTCCTGGTGTCACACCTTATATTGATTTTAACAGCAAAATCACATCACAGTGGGAACGTTTCCAAATATCCATTTTCAAAAATGCTCGTTTCTTAGCGATTTCTCTCTCACTCACTGTTAAAATGCTCTTTGGCCTTGAAGAGATAGCTTAAATATGTTTATTTTTATAAAAGTATCAGCCAAATAAAGCAGCTCCTTCAGCTCCTTGTCATGACCAAAAAGACAACAAAAAAAAGTCAGCATATTTGGAACACTTGTCATTTTATAAAAGAAAAATGTGCAGCTCTTCTTTGAGTTCTACAGTTCTTATAATTAGTTTGCCATCATATAATTTGGAAACCTCTCATGGCTCAAAATGTCTTCCTGATTATTCCCCTTCTCATTATAAACTGTTGTCAGGATTCTTCTCTTTAAGATACTAGAATCTGTCAATTACTGGCTGGGGACACATTAATGGGGGTATGTAGCAGCACACTGAAAGTGAACAGAAGAGTGAGGACTCCTCAGGAATCTCCTACCTTCCCTCACGACTCCTGGACACCGTACACGGTCATCAGATGGATGAGGGTGCCATTAGATACAGGAAAACGTAATATCTTTTAAGATCCATTAGATACAGGAAAACTTAATATCTTTTTCCTTTTCAGATTAAACACGTAGGTTTTGATAGTTTTGTCCTGCACCCAGTGGATGATTATGTGCCCCATACTCTGGAGACCAGGTCTCCACCAGTGTTTTTCTACTCTGGCTGTACATTAGATCTCCTAGGGAGCATTATAAAACCTCGGTCACTTCCCAAACCTATTAAATCAGAATCTCCAAGGGTGGGACCTAGACATGTATGTTTTTTAAAGCTCCCCAGGTGATTCCAGTGTTCGACCAAGTACTAATACTCCATACCACTAAGTAATACTTAGTGCAGGGATTACATCAACCCTCCCTACTGTTCTTCTTTTCATCCTCTTGGCTCTCAGGGCTGCTGAGTGCCACGAGGTGCAGCTGTGTCCAGAGGGGCCTCAAACCCCCTGACGGAACCCTTACTGCTTGCTGTTGCATGTCCCAGGGAATTTTATTCCAGAAAATAACATTTTTGTTATTTTTATAAAATTTATAATTATTATACAAATAATTTTTGTCCCAGAAAATAACATTTTCTTCATCTGTGAAACCAAGATTGTAGTTAGGCCTGTTCTTGACCATTATGCTTTATTTATTTAGCAGAGCAGGGAACAGAGTGTGGTTTGGGTTCCTCATTGCAAGATGAACTCATGCTGTTGAGGAAGAGCTGGGAGTTATAGAATGACTACCTCAAAAAAAGAAAAGCGTCGGGCTTCCCTGGTGGCGCAGTGGTTGAGAGTCCGCCTGCCGATGCAGGGGACACGGGTTCATGCCTTGGTCCGGGAAGATCCCACGTGCCGCGAAGCGGCTGAGCCCGTGAGCCATGGCCGCTGAGCCTGCGCGTCTGGAGCCTGTGCTCCGCCACGGGAGAGGCCGCAACGGTGAGAGGCCTGCGTACCGCGAAAAAAAAAAAGAAAGAAAGAAAAGAAAAGTATTGAGTTAGAAGTATGGGGAGGAGCAGAATCAAAAAGGCCCATTATTGATAGTGTTGGTGGGAATCTCTGTTTTCATTTTATTGCCAGCCCTTAGGTAGTCCTGCGCCATCAGATGAATAATAAATTCTGAATAAAATTAACACCTTTATGGTTCAAAGATAACACTTATAGGCTGAGTTGGTATTCAGCCCTTACTCATTACGCACTATACCAGCATTAAAATTTTGTTAAATTATAATATAGTCACTGCCCTAAGTTCCTTGAGTGACTCCAGCACCTGGGACATTCTTGCCCTCTTCACGGTCCAGGAGCTAAAAGGTTGATGTGAGGGATGGCAAGGGAAGTCCAGAGCTCTGCTGTGTTCTGTTTGACCAGTGCCCATGCCATACCATTGGATAAATATTTTAATTTCACCCTAGCTTATGTTTGAATGTGTAATCATAAGGGCAAGGCACCTCCACCTTCTTTAGTCCAATAACTCAGTTACAGAAGTCAACAGTTAACCTATACAGGTTAAGAAACCAGTCTAATATCGTACCAGAGGCCCAGCCAGACTTCCCAACTTCCTGGGCAGGACTGTTTCTTCTGTCCATTACTGGTCATTTTTTCTGCTTATCCTCGCTCTTGTTAGGTCACATTTCTGGACAAATGTATCAGAAAGGAAGACAGTTCATTTTCATTGTGGAATATTTATTGAGCAGCCCTAGCATTTTGCTAGAATGTAAGGAATATTAGACAGTCCCTACCCTGAAGTAATTCACAGCATTGTTAGACATTCTGAACATATAGACATGGAGCACTTAAATAGCAGTGCCAGGCAGTATATAGCTTGGTGCCCAACCGGTGTTTTATGAAGACTATAAATGCCCCAAGAAGACAAGAATAATTAGGAAAGGCTTAAATGGGAGGGTGGATAGGATTCTTGGAAGACTGAGTCCCCACTGCACATCCTTTCTTCGCCAGATCTGTAGGTTAGCTTTTTAATTAAGGGCTTCTGCTATTTGTGACCAGGGATTTCCTTCATAAATGCAAGACTCCTATGCTATATTTACTGGCTACACACTCAGATCCACAGATGCAGAAACCGTGGATGCGAAACCCGTGGATATGGAGGGCCAACTGTGTTCATTCACTGTTTTACATCAGTGACTTGAGCATCCACAGAGTTTGATATTCAAGGGGCTCCTGGAACCAGTCCCCCGCAGATAACGAGGGATGACTGTATTGCTAGAAGCTTTCACCTCATAGCAAAATTTTGTTATCTCTATATAATTCATCCTTATTAAATCAGATATTAATGAACGGACAACAAAAAGAGAACACTTTAATAGAATGATAACGATGACAGTATTGCTAGAAGTTTTCTCCTCGTACCAAAATTTTTTGTTTCTATGTAACTCATCCTTATTAAATATGATACTAATGGAAAAATAAAAAGAGAAGAACATTTTCATAGAATGATCATTAATCCAGATAAACTATTCTGAAATTGCTATGTGTGCAACATTGTTTTTAACCTCATTCCAGCACACCAGCTCTCTCTCTACTGCCGCTTCTCTTTGTTTTCTCTCCCCCTCAATCTTCCGCCTTAGGTTAAAAGAGATGAATTTCTCCCTTTAATTCATTTTCCTAGCAAGAGATCATTTTGATAAAAGATGTTGAAGCTCTAGAAAGGTTGATATTTCCTACCACCAAGTGAAGGGAATTTTGAAATGTAGGTAGATGGTACCCACAGAAACTGCAGAAGGGAAGCAAGTGGTCGTCTTGTGCTATCTGTAAGAAGAGGTTAGTGACAGGTTGTCTTCCTTCTGAGAGTTGTTTTCTATGGAGGTTCCTTGGAGTGAAGATCAGAATGTTATCAGAGATGGATTGTAGATCAGGTGGCACAGTAAAAAGGAAGTAGGAGCTAAATTTAGAAATTATATGAAAGCTTTTCAAATACAGATATGAAAACACATAAAAGAGGCAGCAATATGCATTTTTATCTTCCTGAAAAGCAGTGAAAATGCTAAGTCTTTTTGAGTTATATAAAGATTGATTTGGTTTGGTTTAATTTCACAACCCATGTGCTCTGTCACCAATCACATTTTCATGGGAAGCTTATCAGAATTTAAGGGGAAGAGCACATCTGGGTATAAAATATTCGATAAAATCTTCATGCACATCTATTTGGGTGTCTAAAAAAAGGTTTTAGTCAAGTTATGATCTTTGCATGTTTTGAAAACTCAACATTGAGATGAATACTGTGTAATGAGATTTGGATTTACCTATGGAGAGAGAAAATTTTGTATGTGAATAAAGTTTAACATGCTGCTATTTGGAAAAACAGTTATAACGGTAAAATAATCACCACTGTAATTATTGTATAATTTAAGTAAGAGTTTAAAATAGCATTTCCTTAAGATATCAAACTGTTAGTGCTATATAGCATGTTGGTAGGAATCATGGAAATTATATTTTTGAAATAGATTCCCTAAAGTTGAACCACCGCCCATCCCCCCACCTCCTGCCCACCTTCACAAAGGGTTAGTTCACTAAATGTAAGAAAAGAGCTAGGTTGAAGGTATTGCACCATAATTCCCCTTGGATCATATCTGAAGTACAAACTAAAGGCTGCTTCTGTGTACTGAGCCATTAGTGTGTGCTTGTTACTGTGCTGTTTTATGTATAGTATTACATTCAAGCTTTATGACAGTGCTGTGATGAAGGTATCATTATCTCAGATTAGGGATAAGGAAATTGTAGCTTGGAGAAGCTCCAAAGCACGTAAATGGGAGCATGGATGAAACTCAGTGTTTGACAACAAAGCCACAGACCCTTCCTTAGCTACTCACTGTGCATCACACCTTATCGACAGTCACGACCACCTGTAACAACCCAAACCATATGGTACCATTTTCCACCTAACACATGCCCTGGTCCCCTTGGTTAGACCGGGGTAGATTGGAACTCATAACACAAACATTCACAGTTCAGTGTAACCACAGTGCTAGGATATAATTTAAAGGGATGGTGAGGGGGAAATACTGGAAGATCACAGGTGCACAACATTTTTCAACGGATCCTGACCAGGAAGCTGAGACAGTGCCCACTGGTGAGCATCAGATACAATGTAATTCTCAGTTCCTCTCATGCAGAGAGTGTATAAGCATCCTTATCACACAAAGAATGCAAGACTTACACAAGCTCTGTGGGAGCTGGGGGTGGTGGGTAGGGTGTAAAATCAGATTTCTTCAGGGCCAGGCAGGTCACGTGAAGCTGGACACGTTCTGTTCTTCAGCACAACTTAGTTAATTAGGTAGGGAGTTTTGGCATTATAGGACAGAGGATATTCTTCACTTCCGTAAAGAATCATCCTCTCTCCCTTTGTTATTGACAACAGTGAGGGGCAGATAGTAGCTTACGAGCTGTGGCCTCTTGTCTTCTTGGAATATGGGCATAGTGTTGCTGGATCTTACAGTTTATCAAGAGAAGTAGGAAAGCTATTTTTCTGTTTAATGGAAAAGTTCTCAATTTTAGATGTTGGCCGCTTTAAAAAAAATTGTTTGTGCTAAACCAAGCAGGTCTCCAGACCGTCAGGTCACTTCTAGTCTTCTTGATCCCCTAGCTCAAGTCTTCCCCGTACAGAGGTCGACCCTGCGTCCTAGTTTGCCCGAGACACTTTCGCTTTACACCTCTTGTCCCAGCATCCCACTAGTTGAGCATTTGTTCTAGTTTCTCATTTTTTAATGAAGCATTCTTATTAATAGCTGTATTAAAATAAGCCAGGATGGATTTGATAGACTTTCACTTAGTATTTCCAAATTCTGCCCATGCAGTTGAACACATTCCTCACTTTAGCACTTGCTTAAATCTGAAAGATGTTCCAGCTCTTTTCCAAATCCTTCCCAGATGCAATGTAACTGCGCCTCTCTTTCAAAGACAGCATGTGGGCACTCACTGCTAATATGGAATAAACATGGACAAGAGAGACTAGGGACAGCCAACTCCTTCCAGTGTCTAGGGTGGTAGGGAAGGATATGCTGCTGCTGCCTTTATCATCCATTTGTTATTAGCCAGTCATGCTGTGCTCTGGTCTATAAGTTATGAGGAACAGTAACGCACCCAAATCTTCAGTGAGCAGGGTCAGTGGAAAATTGTTAGGTGTATGTGAAATTTATATGGAAAAATCTAGGTTGAGCAGTCTTGCCACAGTGGTCTTGCCATGATAGCTTTTGCTCCCATGGTTTTATCATTTATTGTTTGGTGTAAATCTATAACTGTTTGTTTTATTGTCTGATAATGATTTTATTTTGAAATAAATTCTTTTGGCCACAGTAAGCTTTTCTTTTCTAACCTGAAAATGCATATTTAACAAAAAATTTAATACTGAATTTTTGTTTCTCAAAAAAATGAATGGTAATGTATAACTTGTACAAAATTGTTTGTTGATATTTAGCAGCATCCACCATTATACCCAAAGTGATATCATCAACCACACAAAACTCAAATGACACAGATCTGCTGAAAAAGTGTCAGCATCTACTTCAGAAGTTAGCTGTTACATTCAGAAGATTGTGCCCAAAGATGACATTTTAGCATGGGCAGCTGCAGGAAATGCATTTTTATATTACTCTGTGAAGCATGACTTTTCATTTAGATCGAGTGACTTTCCTTCCAAGTTATTTTGGTTCATTTCTTATTCCAAGTTTTCTTATTCGGGTGCAAAAAAATGAGGCAGTAATTATTCATCTGTTAACTCCCTTAGCAGAAGGAACTCTTTGCAAACAATTGATGGTTTGGTTTTCTCCCTCTTTTAATTCATGGAATCAGGGTACAGCTTTTGATAGTTCATTTTGATAAAGTGAAATCTCTCTCATTATTTTGAATACTATGAATGTTTTTGCTTCTCTAAAACATGTTGAAAATAAAAATATTTTGTGGTAATGATGTGAATGTAGTGCTTAATGGTGCACAATGTTACAGTAAAACATTTATTAAATTAAGAAGCCTATGGAGCAGAAATGTACTTGCAATTAGTTATGACTCACACACAGTCATAATTGCTTTCAAACAAGCTGTGATAATCTACCAATCTTGAGTTTTGTTTCCTGAAGGTATCTGTGGAAGAAGAATGTTATGAACTGATAAATGAGATACTTCCTATGAAAATATTTGATCTGAAATATGTACAAATTTGCATTTGAAAAAAATAATAGAGTTAAGAATACCTCCCATTTAGCAGAATTTGTTTTGTGCTTACCAGGTATTTCAGCCCCTAAGAGGGAATATTTTTCAATTAAAAATATTAAGGTCTATAGAGAAGGACCCAACTGAAAATGTTACAATTTCAAATTTATTAACCTAAAATGGTTAATGCAATTTTGAGGACTATTGCAGGCAATTCCATGAAATAGTTATATAATATGTCCATAATGAAAAAAATATAATCTTAAAAATGTCAGGGATATGATATTAGAAACAGAAATGGCTAAGAACATAACGAAAATACATGAATGTACTAAAATACATGAATGTAAGAAAACTTCTCATTTTTAAATTTTTTTTACTTTATATGGATATATGAAAGTTTTATTTTTTAGAAAGAATTTTATGTTTGAAAACGTTTTAACAATACCAATATAATATAACTGATGTGTTGGTCAATAAATAATATTTCAAAGATATATAGCATTAACTTTTGTTAATATTCCTTTTCATACTCCAGAATGTCATGTATACACTATAAACTATATCATACTCTCACTAGAAAGTTACCAGTTTCTCAACACTGGTCCAAGTAACTTTTTGCAATTGATTCTTATATGTAATCTTCCTGAAATTTGGGTCCTTTCTCAAAGTGACAAATTATATGTATTACTCTTTGCTCCCCAAATGTGCCTAGCAAGATGTGGGTTCTCTTATTTCCCTTCCCTTCTTCCTACTCAGATTCTAGATGTTTCATTACTCGTCTTCATAGAACAGTTAGACATCATTGCCGTTGATTCTTTTTACATTCTTACTGTTGGAACAGTTTCTTGCTCTCTGAGTTAAAGAGGTATTTAGACAAGTGTTCTAGGAAGTTCCTTTTCTTCTGCAAAATTCTGGGGCTACGAGCCTTTCGCTTTTAGTTCTCCTGACCACAATTTCTTTTTTTTTTTTTTTTTCTTTTTTTTTTTTTTTTTTTTTTTTTTTTTTTTTGCAGTACGCGGGCCTCTCACTGTTGTGGCTGGTCCCGTTGCGGAGCGCAGGCTCAGAGGCCACGGCCCACGGGCCTAGCCGCTCCGCGGCATGTGGGATATTCCCAGACCAGGACACGAACCCGTGTCCCCTGCATCGGCAGGCGGACTCTCAACCACTGCGCCACCAGGCAAGCCCTGAACACAATTTCTGAAGCTGCAGTGGTCAGGTTTCACAGTGGGTGTCCCACAAAGACTCTGCAGGGCCGTGAGATTTCCGGGTACCTCCGGACCTCCCTTCATTAAGGAGCTTGTTCTTTCAAATTTTTTTTTTCAGCTTTGTCTGAATGTCTACCAAGCTAAGAAGGGAAATCTTCTTGATCTGTTTTTCCTATTGGCAAACAAAATAAAATTCCAGACCAGCAGCAACACACTCCTCTGGTTAATAAGATTGTAGGAGCCCAGACATTGCAAAGGGCTAAAATGATTATGTTTCTTCTGAGACATAATTTCAGGAAATGAACCACATGCAAAATGTGAACTCAACAATGAGAATGATGTGAATCTATAAAGCAGGCATTAGCCTGTTATGCCAGCATGGGGAAGCATCAGCCAGTCAGTTGTTTTGCTTGTGTAAAATCAGTCCTTACTTGGTTATTAGGAGTCTCAGTCTCTAGTCAGTGTTTTTCAAAGTGCGATTCACGAGAACACCAGTCTCATCAACTGATCTGAGGGGGAAGTGCTGCCATGGTCATACAGTAATGCCTCCACCCTTACCCTGTTCTCATGGATTCCTAGCACCGTTGTCTTATTAAAGGTTCCAAGTTCTGCAATGTAGACCGTCTGTTTAACTTTTTATAAACATCATTCTCTACAGTTATCTGACTTTGGCTCTAGAACCCACTTTTCAAAAAAATAGCCATTAAAATCCCAAGTAACTAATGGTTCTGAAATATTCTTTGAAAGTAGCCATACAAGTATGCTTAATTCTTTGACTCTTAATAAATACGTATATCTTTAAAAGAATCTTCTAATTTCTTCGTTATCACTGTGACTTTGAATTAACTCTTTGAAAATAAACGTTTTTGTAGTATTCACAATGTGTGTGTGTGTATTACCATCATAATCATGAAGGTGATTTCAAAGAGTGCACAATTTTTTATTTCATCCCAAGATTTTACAGACCTGAGGGCAAGATTCTACATAATGGAACCATGTAATTACAGCAGTCAACAGACTCTTTGGAACTGCTTGGTGTGTGTTATGCCATGGTGCATCAGCCTCTGACCTACAATGTCATTGATCCTGATAATTATGACATGGCCTATGAACATGAAAAAGGAAAATAATAAGCAGAGGGCTAAATAGAAAATATTTGTGTGAAATTTATAGTGGTAGGGCCAAGAAAGAGATGGAGTTCTTTAAAAGAAAAAGAACATTTTAAATAATAAAGGAGTATTTTCTCCATCAAAGAAGGAATCTGCTATATGTTAGATTAAGCACATGTAGCTTATAGTGAAGCAAAACCAAAAAGAGAAACAGATTTTCAGCAGAGTTTTTGCGGAAAGGCAGTGTGCCTTATAGTCATTGATTACCTTGGTGAATGCTGTAATAAAGATGAAAAATAAAGCTCTAACCTTAGAAAAGCAGATCTAATAATGATAATAAATCAATTTGTAAAATCTTAAAGTAGAATAATATGTGACAGTTTAATAAACTTTCTTATCTAATATTTTGCTGTCTGGGATATTGTATTTAACACAAATTATCTGCTTCATCAGTGTCTAGTGTATTGCCTGACATATGGTGGAAAAGTGTTGAGATAATATTTATTAATGGTAATTTTGAAATAGCTCAAGATTTCATAGTAATTATAATACTTGTTTTAGGTATTTTACTAACAATTCTTAGAACTTTTCTAACAGCCCTAAAATGAATTATTTTCCCATTTCATAGATGAGGTAGCTGAGGTTCAGGAAAGTTGAGAGACACGCCTAAAGATACAGGGCTGGAGTGTGACAGAGTTATGATTGAAGCCCGGTTTGATTTCAAGCTGTTGTTCCCCGTCCCTGGCAACTATTTACATAGCATTTACATTGTATTAGGTATCGTAAGTAATCTAGAGATGATTTAAAGGATATGGGAGGATGTGCATAGGTTATATGCAAATACTCTGACAATTTTTATAAGGGTCTTGAGTATCTGTGGATACCTACTCTGTTCTTGTGATACCAGAGTAAAGAGGGATGTGGATGCTTTAGCAAAGGAGAATCAGTAGATTCCCTAGCACTGAAAGATTCCACACACAGGATTTATCATTTTCATCAGGGACTTCAAAAGGCTGTGTCATGTAGTAATTTGTAATTTTGCTGAGCCATGAGTTGAATCTTAAGTGTGGAGAGGCTGTTCTATAGGAATGAGTCACTGGCTACGTGAACCCAGCCAGCAGCAGCTTGGTGTGACTTTGCTGTTCTTTGTCATTTATGCAGTAATGCCCATAAGAAAATGCATCAACTGTCACTCTGTGTTCAGTGCATCTTAATGAATGAAGGTCAGCTGTTCAAGTTGTAATGAAGTCAGAGAAGGCAAAGTGGTCTAAGAAATGATAGTTCTTGCCCACGTTTTCAGTAGGAAATTTTAAGGGGTGTTTGCAAATTTGAGGACCCTTTGAGATCCATTATCCAGGCTGGTCTCTAGAATGTTGTTTCACATTTGAGCAAATAAAGGTGGGTGATTTGCCTAAGGTTACAGAGCTGGTAAGTGTGTACACCGCATGTTTTATGTTTCCTTTGCTATTTTCCTTTTCTTCTGCTTTTTAAACAGTTAGCAGCTTTGGGTGTTAGGTCTGCCTTTAAGTGTTTTACATCCTTTCTGTCATTTAACCATCTAAAATAAATGCCATAGGGACTTCCCTGGTGGCGCAGTGGTTGGGAGTCTGCCTGCCAATGCAGGGGACATGGGTTCGAGCCCTGGTCCGGGAAGATCCCACATGCCACGGAGCAACTGAGCCCGTGCGCCACAACTATGGAGCCTGCGCTCCAGAGCCCGTGAACCACAACTACTGAAGCCCACGTGCCTAGAGCCCACGTACCACAACAAAGAGCAGCCCCCGCTCGACACAACTGGAGAAAGCCCGCGCACAGCAGTGACGACCCAACGCAGCCAAAAATAAATAAATAAATAAATTTAAAATAAATGCCGTATACCCTGAGAAAACCATAATTCAAAAAGAGTCATGTACCAAAATGTTCATTGCAGCTCTATTTACAATAGCCAGGACATGGAAGCAACCTAAGTGTCCATCAACAGATGAATGGATAAAGAAGATGTGGCACATATATACAACGGACTATTACTCAGCCATAAAAAGGAACGAAACTGAGTTATTTGTAGTGAGGTGGATGGACCTAGAGACTGCCATACAGAGTGAAGTAAGTCAGAAAGAGAAAAACAAATACCATATGCTAACACATATATGTGGAATCTAAAAAGAAAAATTTGTCAGAAGAACCTAGGGGCAAGACGGGAATAAAGACACAGACCTACTAGAGAATGGACTTGAGGATATAGGGAGGGGGAAGGGTAAGCTGGGACAAAGTGAGAGAGTGGCATGGACATATATACACTACCAAACGTAAAATAGCTAGCTAGTGGGAAGCAGCCGCATAGCACAGGGAGATCAGCTTGGAGCTTTGTGACCACCTAGAGGGGTGGGATAGGGAGGGTGGGAGGGAGGGGGAGATGCAAGAGGGAAGAGATATGGGGACATATGTATATGTATAACTGATTCACTGTGTTATAAAGCAGAAACTAACACACCATTGTAAACCAATTATACTCCAATAAAGATGTTAAAAAAATTAAATAAATGCCATTGTTACCCCCATTTGACAGATGAGGAAACAGAGGTTTAGAGATGTTGCTTGCCCAAGTTCATGCTCAACTAGTACTGGGTGAAGGTGGGATTACAACAGAGAGATCTGATCCCAAGGTCCATCATTTTACTCTGTATTTCCTTTGAGAAGAAAACAAAAAAAGCCGGTTCCTTTTTTGGTTGTTTTCATAACTTAGACTCAAATGCCAAAATGGAAATAAGCAACAAGGAAAAAAGAAAGGATTGAGAAGATGTGCACCTTGGTTCAGGATTAAAACATACTTAGACAGCAGTTCAGAATTTTTCTAATTCAGAGCCCCTCTGTGTGTGTTGGGCATCCTTTCAAACAGAGCAGCCCTAATGAGCTGAATATTTGTGTCTAAGAACTTCAAAAATGTGGAAGTTACCGTTTGGTTTTCTGCTTCTAGAGTGTAGGAACCGGAATAGGTGTGACATTCCAGCCTAAAGCCACCTCGAGCTGTTAATGAGTTTTTGAAAATCCTTCCAAAGTGACTATAAGATCTTTGTTATTTCATCTGAAGGCTTGGCCTTCTGTGGGCAGGGTAAGACTCACTGTGGTGGGAACTCAGTTCTTCCTTCCTCTTGCTGAAGCAACCTTGGAAATATCAACACATCTAAGATTTACCTGAATTTTATGACCACCGAATCACCAAAACAAGACATTACCACATTGGCACATCCTGCGGTTTCCATGTGGTCTTAACCGAAAATTCTGCCAAGAGTTCCTAAGAGTAGCTACTTAGTTCTCACAGTGTTCCCTCTGAGGCTTGCCACCAGCTTGCTAAGAATTCTGAAAGCTAACTTTCATTATTAAGTATTTCCATCTAGTGTGTTCAACTGTAACTTGAAATGAAATAGAATTATATTTTGCATTTTGTTTATATGATTAACTAACTCATACCTGTTTTGCTTTTCTATTTACAGTGTTCAAAATAAAAAGGGTAGTCATTTGTAACTTATTTATATTATTAGAAATGACTTATTTCCTTTTCATCATAGCCTTTTTCATTAGTAATTGTTTAATTTCACGTAATTACTTGTGATTTTTACAACTTCACATCTGACATTTGGACAAATAGAAAAGGGTCTAATTTATCTTCCTAGTCTAACACATTGTACTAAAAAATATTCTTTGCACATACAGAATATTTTTTACCAAAAAAATGCGAGGATTGCACTTCCATTGAGGACATTTGTATAGGCAATGTAAAAATTCCGTGTGTATTTTGTAAAATGCTGTCACACTTAAATAACTTGAGAACTTCAAGTGAAAGCTCTTACATAAATGCAAATTACAGTTGATTATATTTGAATGTCATTTTACAAAACAGCAAGGGTGGAATTAAAAAACAAAGCTTAGCAGGCAATAAAAGCGACTTAGAAATTATGACCTGGATGAAGGCAAAGCGGTGGTCTTGTGGTTTTTGAGGGCAATATACTTTCATAATTGGTGGAGGTTGATTATGCTTCATAGCTGAGATTAATACTCTAGCTTTCATTGTGGAGTTTAATTTGCAGTAAGGGTCAGCCTGATGCTTCCTCACTAGACTGTTTTTTTTCCCACAGTTAGAAGAGAGGGCCATGTTTATTTTGTCTACTGAGCCTTTGTTCATCATCTTCATCTCCGCCTGCCAGCCGAATCCTCTCTTCTCTCTGACATGTTGCCTGACCTCTCTATCCATACTGAGTTCTACTTTCTCAACCCCTGTGTAGCATTGCCGATGTACAGACTTAACCATGTTCTGCCCTTTATTGTCAGGCACTGTTTGAAATAGTGAGGTCTTGTTTCAATAAATGATATATTATGTGCTCCTGGAGGGACAGTGTTGTAACTCCTTGGTGCTCCATGCATTCTAGATGTATTTATTTACAGTCATGCAGTTTATGGCTAGATGAAGCCTTAGGGAGATGATTTGTTTCAATTGCATAATCTTGTGGACCAGGAAAATGAAGCTCTATAGAGGTAAAGTAGTTTCTTCTAAGGGTTATGGCTTGTGTTAGGCCTAGAATTTAGGTGTCCCAATTTCCAGTTTAGTATAATTTCCACTCTTCCTTCCTTATATACTTCATTCAAAGAATATTTATTGAGCATCAGTGGCAGGCACTCTGCTAGACCCTGATACTGCAATGCTGAGCCTGTCTTGGAACTTATATGGTGATCAGGGAGAAAGATACTAACAAATAGCACACAGATTAGATGCACACTAGCTACTGAGATAAGTGCTGTTAAGGATTATGTGGTTCTGAGAGAGTAGGTAATGGATGGAAGATTTCCTTGAGAAACTTGTCTTTGACTTGTAGGACTTGACACTGTGTTTATATGTACTTTTTAAATGCACTTAAATTAGACAAATATTTGTTGTTGCTCACTCTGTGCTGGGCCCCAAAAGAAATTAGAGCCAGTAAGCTACAGCCCCTTCCCTCAATGTATAGTCTAGAAGACGATCAGCCAAGAGGTAACTATCAACGTAAAGCAAAATGTAGAAGTTCCATGGTTCAAGACACAAAGCTGGGCTTCCCTGGTGGCGCAGCGGTTGAGAGTCCGCCTGCCGATGCAGGGGACACGGGTTCGTGCCCCGGTCTCGGAAGATCCCACATGCTGCGGAGCGGCTGGGCCCGTGAGCCATGGCCGCTGGGCCTGCATGTCTGGAGCCTGTGCTCCGCAGCGGGAGAGGCCACAGCAGTGAGAGGCCCACGTACCGCCAAAAAAAAAAAAAAAAAAAAAAGACACAAAGCTCACATTTTGTGGGAGAGGAGGAACATTAGGAACATCTTCCTGTCAGAGATGGCATAGGATACGGCCCCTGAACGAAAGCTAAAGAAAGGAATAGAGAAGGCCTTCCAGATGTAAGAAAAAGCAAACCGAAATGGAGCAAGATAGGAAATTAGAGGAGTTTTCTAACAACAGAAAGTAATCTCATTTTACAGGAGCAGGCTTTTCGGTTACACAACTGTTGGGGATATTGTCTATTTAAATGCCCTTACAGTCAACTGAAATTAAAGATGGAAATGCAAATGTTCCCTCGTTTCTCCTCCTGGAGCACATACTCCTGTGCTTTGTTTGGTTGCCGGCTATATGGACTGTTCCCGCCAACTCCACCCCTACCCCTCCGTGGCAGCTACATCTAAGTCTTTAATTGCTATGTTACCTAGCATTTCACTGGGGTTCAGTAAACATTTAATCGTCATAGTAAAAAGTGTCTGCTATGTTGAAACTGTTTTCTCTGGCATAAGTTACCTTCTCTAGAAACAGAACTCCTTCCGGATGACATGGCTGGCCCAGTGTAGTGAGTATCAAATTCAGTTTTTACATACTGCCTACACTAACCTGTATCATCACGTAGCTTTTATGCAATTCAGAGAGGTCTCAACCGTTCCTCCCAATGGATGGTATAATAGTTTGTCTAAATATTGTTGTAGGAAAGTGCTGCAGAATTACTTATTAGCATGTGTTAAGTGGCCAGCTACTGTGTTCCAGGTTCTGTGTAGGACACAGTGTTATTGGTCAATCTTATTAGGGAAGTAAATGGAGGAGCAGATGAGTGGTACCTGATCCAACTCAGGCACAGATATACTTTATCGTTTATAGCATTGCCAAGAATAAAAATTAGGGATATTTCATGGAAAAATCTAGATTTTTGGCTTCCCTTGGTAAATCGGAAGATCTGGCAACACTGGGCTTATATCCCAATGGCAACAGTTAGTGGGAGGTAAATAGCAGCTGTCCTCTTTAATTAGGGTGTGTGTTTCTCAGTGTGCTGTAGTCCCTATCACTCCCTATTGCCTACATCTAGCTTGTTTTATTCATTTCTATGGCTTCCTGGCCCTTATAATGCCCCTTGCTTTGGAGTGCTCTTGCCTTTCTGGGACCCTTCTCTTTAGTTTCCAATAGCAATTTTCTGGTCAGCCAGACAATTAATTATGACCACAACAACTAGTGTCTGTGTGATGCTTAATAGTTCGCCGTGGTTCTCGAACTTTTCCATGTATCAGAATCATCCAGAGGGCCTGTTAAAACAGGGATTTGCTAATCAGTTTCTTACTCAAAAAGCTTGAGGTAGGATGGAAGGATTTGCATTTTTATCACATTCCCAGGTGATGCTGGCTGGTGTGTGTACCACCTTTTGAGAACCAGTCAACTACTGTATTGTAGCACAATAGTAAGTCATGTGAGCTTGTTGGGGCAGGATGTTCCCCACCAGAGATAACATTTGGCAAGATTAAGCAACTTATCCAGTGTCATAAGAAGCAGCAGAGTCAGATTAAAACCATGTCTTTAGAGTATATCCAGTAGGAGACCATCCCATACATCCCTGTTCCTGCCCCACATCTGCCCTCCAAGATGCACAGAATCCTCTAGAGAACGCTGTAAAACAGACATAGCCACGGGGATTCTAATTGAGGATTATACCATGGGTGATCGTTGTCATATCTCAGGACACAGAGAGTTAGCACTTGTTTGTATTCAGTGAGCAAAGGCAGAAAGGCGAGGTCAAATCTTGACATCAGGCATACCTGTGAAGGTATGAGACATGCCTGCTGGGCAAAGTGCAGGAGGCCCCACAGGCAGTGTTTCGTGCTTGAAGGAGGTCCACTTGAGCAGGCAGACGGCAGAGCAGGTGGGACCAGTACAGTCTTTGGTATCGACACGGAGCAACAGGTGCTACAGAGCCAGGCGGAGCACAGCACTGGGGATTCATTGGGGAGCCAGTGATACCGTTTTCAAGGGGGAGCCTCATGGGGAACTGTGACTGAGGTAGGCCCACCTGAGGTCTGGGACTTGGGAACAGGACTTCAGGATGGCAGGATTGCTGGTGGGATAAGACAGATTGCCTGGGCAGGGACTGGGTACAGAAAACAACTATAGGGATCCATTTTCCAAGGTTGGGGTGCAGGGCAGAGCTATAGGGCTTCTCACTTACTAGATCTGACTGTCAGGGTCAGAGCAGAGCTAGCAAGAAAGGTGGTTTCTTCAGTCTTGGCATGTTGGGCTTCTTAAAACTTTCTCTAAGTCAAGATTAGTCTAATGACATGGGGCCCTTCCCTCTTACGGGATGAGAAGGAAGATAAAGATGGGGAACCAGACAGCCCTAACATGGATTAAATTTATTAAATTCTATCTGCT
This sequence comes from Lipotes vexillifer, assembly GCF_000442215.2. Taxonomy (NCBI): domain Eukaryota; kingdom Metazoa; phylum Chordata; class Mammalia; order Artiodactyla; family Lipotidae; genus Lipotes; species Lipotes vexillifer. Next base: position 266,525 of record NW_006787152.1, read on the forward strand.
TAAAACTCTATGAAAAGAATAATTGGGTCATCATGTAATCAAGATAACCATTCACTGACCTAGTTCAGAAGTTTGTTTATCTGTACAGAATCAAGACTGTTTTAACAAATTATCAGCCATCTGTCTCCAGTTTTCAAGATAGTTAGTTATTTGTTGATTTCCATATTCATGTGCATATGTAATTTACATGTAAACTACACCCATGAAAACCTATTTTGTTTGAGATTGTTAGACAGTGATATATTCTGGTTAATTTGGGGGTTGACCATACAACATTTTGATTTCAAATCTTGTTGAAAAAAAATTTTTTTTTAAATCTTTTTACCTCTTTCCTGCTAAGTGTTGTATAATGAAAATAACAAAGTCCCTTTTCCTTGTTAAAAAAAACTGAATAGCCTCCTCAATCTGATAATATATATAAGGCAGCTATAAAATAAATATTGGCAGTTCAGGAGTGTGGGAGTGGAGAGGCATGCCTACCGCTGCTCAGGTTCAGTCGTTAATATTAACTGTTCTTCTGTGGTTTTACCCCTATCCCAGAAGCGAGCCATAGACACTAACCCTGATTAGTTGGGGAGTCTGATTGAGCTTCTGCTACTCAGTGAATACCCAGCCCATGAGAACACTCAGGGCTGGGTATATTACGCGTTTAATTATAATAAACTATAAACACAGAGGGGAAGAGGGTCTCTTTTTTCCCTTTAATAACATTAATTGTTTTAGGATTATGATCATCACCTGAAAACAGTTATTATGTGTAGCATGACGTCCTCATTGTTCCGACGGGAACCAAACACTCTGCTTTCCTCTAGTCAACTTTAGGTAGCCTCATGGTTTAATCTAGAGGGAAAGATTTGGGATTGGGTTTTATCTAAGAAAAAAAAAAAGAGAAGCATTACATTATTATAAACCAGTTCAAAAACCAGTATATGAGGAAAGACCTCACTTGTGCACAATGTAGTGTGCAAACCAAAGGCAATTTTCAGTGATGGAAAGGAGATGAAAACTTTTTTTTTTTTTTAAACAGGCTCACGCACAATTAGTTCGAGAAGTTGATGTGGAGAAGGTGTCTGCTTTTGAGAATCCGTATGTAGATGCAATAAAGAGTTTATGGAACGATCCTGGAATCCAGGAATGCTATGACAGACGACGGGAATATCAGTTATCTGACTCTACCAAATAGTAAGTATTCCCCCAGGAGGCCCTTTGGACCTTTCTCTTTGCTTTCATGTGCAGGTGCTCTGCAGTGAGACCTTCTGTGTTCTGTAATGTGTGTTTTGTTATCTGATTCTAACTGCACAGTTAGGAAGTGTAGGCATTAAACTTGTGCCAACCTCATAAATTTAAACTATATTGTAAGGGACTGGCATCATGAGTCAGGGAGAGTATTTTACTGTTTTCTGTTTGAAAAACAAACTGAAGACTCTAGGAATCTGCATTCACTAACCTGTCTCTTTCCACAAATTGTAAACCAGCAGTTCTCAAACACATACTTCATTGTGCTTTGAAATCTTGTAATAATAATTTTTAATGCAAATTTCTGATCTTACTCATATGCTGGAAAACACCTACGCACATTAAGAACCTCAAACAAATGCGCTTGATTATGGCTTCGCAAGCATCAGACCTCCTGGTTTCTAGTTTCCAGGCACAGAACCTTGACTGCTTCCTGGGAGCCACTGTTATGTTGATGGATAGATTTGCCTTTGCATGAAAATTGCGTGGGAGTCTAATTTTGCATGCATTCCCGAATTATTTTGTGAGCTGTCAATCAAAATCATGTGTCCTGGGAGAGATTTGCATCCTAGAGAGCTTTGTTAGTTCTCTAGATTAAATCTTGCCTAACAGAAAGAAAGTAAAGATCTGGCAGTCATTGGATTAATGTAATCAATGTGGTCAGCAATGTAGATAATTGGGCGCCTGAAAAATGGATTATTTTTAGTAGTATTTAGCCAGATTTCTGTCTACATTAATTATGTTAACCCAGCATTTGCCTCTTGTATTGGTTCTGGGCAGACAGAAGAAAGGGTGGAAAATATTCAGCAGCCTCAGGGCAGTTCATGTGTTGAAATGACCCTCTGGATGAGAGCAGGACCATGGGGAAAATAAGGAGCCCCATAGGCTGATAGGCATCACTCAGCAGTGCAGAGAACATCCAAGAGCTGTTTGGCTCTGTTTTTGAAGTAAAGTGGATCATGCTCTTACCCTAGTTCTAGGCATTTGTATAAGATAAGTTATGATTCAGGTTAGCCAAAGAAATGTTGCCTGGTCAAAACAATTCTTGTATTCCTAAGGTAAATCTGAATTACATAATTCTGAAATGTGACGCGGAACGCTCAGGAGCACCGTGTCTGTCGTGTGTAAGCTAATACCCACCGCTCAGTGCCTCTGAAATGCGCGCTTCCTCATTCCCTACTTCTTTTGTCCTTCCACGCCTTCACGGAGCCTTCCACACTGCCTGTCCTCAGTCTTCCTCTTCCGTGTCTGCCCGCCTTCCTTCGCCCCCTTCCCTTCCTCCCTCCCTCCCCCCACCGCCACTGCCCCGAATTCCTACTGTGTTAAGTTCCTGTGAGTGGAGAGATGAAGATGTGTTCAGCTCTGATGTGTTCCAAATTCTGCCCCCTCAACCTTTGACCAGCTGTCTTCCTTTTGCTTCCTGCCCCCTCTGTCTTTCTGTTTCCTTTGCCATTCCAGACTCCATCCATCTCCCCCACATTGCTGCTGTGCTTTTACCCCTCGTTCCTATTGCTGCTCAGTATGTCTTCCGCTGTCCGCCCTCACCTCTGGTTCTCCTTTAACTCCTCTTCACTTCGCACTTTGCTATTGTGACGCCTCTCCTGGTCCATTATAAAGTTACGTAAACAAATAAACCCTCCACCTCTCATTGTTTCTAACACCCGTCTTTTTACTTTATCATAAATCCTGTCTCTCCCCCTCCTCCTTACCTCTTCTGTTCTTTACCTGCCACCTAGATCTGTTCTCCCTACAGAGAGGTCTTGCGACTAGGGTATCAGAGCACCAGTGTCCCATAAGGATGTTGCTTACCAGGGTTGGGGCCCCACCCCCCTTAGGAAATGGTTTGCCTCCCGCTTCTGGGATAGGCCCCCGGAGAGATTCCTGTTTGCCCTGAGGACACCTGGGTTGGTTGCTACGGTTGTGCTCTTGAGACAAAGCTCCACCATATGTCTGGTGACATTCCTTCAGTTTAGATTTGTGCATTCCCAGACAAGTACCCATGAGTTGCTTTAGGGCAAAGAGCTATCCGTAGCGGTTTCTCCAGGCCCCTGTTAGCACTGTGATGCTGGGAGAGCCACCATCTTAGAATTCTGTCGCACAGCCTGCGTCTACCGTAAAAACACGCCTGCTCTGTGGGCACATCCCTCATGTTAGAGCTGAAGATACGGGGGCACCTGGGACAGGCTGATCTCAACCCCTTCGCATGATTATTCTTTAAACAGTTCTACTTTCCCCTGGTGGGTATAGGGAGAACTCGATTTTCTGAACTGTACATCATGTGGGTATATAAGTGCATATGCACATGCACTTTTTTTCTTTTTTAACCATATGTTTATGCAGAAGGAATAAAGTAAATTATATGTCCTTATACCCACATTTCAGTGTGCATCTTTTTGAAAAAATAGGACATTTGCTTACATAATAAATAATGCCATATTATACCTAAGAATAATCAGCCGTCCTTTTCATCATTCCGTACCCAGTTCATATTTCCCACATTCTTCCAAAATGTCCTTTAGAGTCAGTCAATTTTAGGGCTACACATTGCATTTGGTTTTTATGTCCCTTAAGTCTCTTTTAACCTAGTAGAGACCTGCTTTGTATTTCACTGGCATGTTGAAAAGATTGACTTGGACTGGGCCTGATTGCTGCCTCAGAGCATGATTCAACTTTCGCTTCCGTCTCTTGGATTTTCTCCAAACTGGAAGTTGCATTTAAAGACTTGATTCGATTCCAGTTAACCATTGTGAGTAGAATACACTTTAAGTGATGTCATACACTGGTTTACCCATCAGTGGTAAGTTAAGGTTCACCACAGTGTTAGGGCACTGACAGCCTCCATTGTAAAGTTATATTTTTTTTCCTTCTGCCACCAAAAGCAATCTGTGTGGTGTTACTTGGTCATTGTGTAATCTCCAGTTCCCCATCAACTCTTCACATGATCACTTTAATTCCAATCAATAAGTCTTACCTGGTTTAATAATTCCATTAGGACTTGTAAAAGAATGATTTTCTGCTTTTATCATTTGGTCTTTGTTGGCATTCTTCTATGAAGTAGAAAGTTTTCTCCTCCGCTGGTGCTATTGGCTCATCCTGAAATACATTTTCTACCAAAAGGAATATGTTTCATTCAGTCTTTTCGTTACAGTAATTTGTTACATAGGCTAAATAGATGGTGACTGTATAACTTATGCAAACCAGGACACTTTGAGAAGGAAGGGGTTACTATTAATGATTACAATGCAATAGCAGGCATAAACTGGGAATCTCCTGGTCAAGCAGGGACATTTGGTCACCTTAGCTAAATGACACCTAGGGAGGTGTTTTGTTTTTTTCCCCTTCGTTTTCTCTAGAAGACTCTTATTTACCTTCAGGGAGTAGAACCAATCTATTCCTGCCAATTATGTAAGTTGTGTGTGGAAACCTGAGTTAGCTGACTCCATCCATGTTTCTGATCTCTAACCAGGATGTTTCAGCACTCTTTTTTTTTTTTTCAGTATGCGGGCCTCTCACTGCTGTGGCCTCTCCCGTTGCGGAGCACAGGCTCCGGACGCACAGGCTCAGTGGCCATGCTTCAGGGGCCCAGCCGCTCCACGGCATGTGGGATCTTCCCGGACGGGGGCACGAACCCGTGTCCCCTGCCTCGGCGGGCGGACTCTCAACCACTGCGCCACCAGGGAAGCCCTCAGCACTCTTTATATTATATATCAGGGCCCAAGCAGCCTGGCTGGCCTGCCTTTAATCCCATTGTGCCGGGAGGCCAAGTATTAGAGTCACTTTATTCTTCCCCATCTTAGTCCCAGGCATTTCCCTTTTCCCTTAGCCAGGAAAACCTTCCCAGCACAAAGGTAAGACCAGTGACTTTTTGGATTCACCCATTTGCTGCTATGTTCTACATGTTCCTCCAGTGTGGTCCAGAGAACGCCCCGTGAACTGCGGGGATAGTACTGGTGAGAATGTAGGTCCCCTATCTTGAGCATCACTGATTCCCAGTACTAATTTCATTTTCAGAGAGTAACTCAGAATAATTCCTTCTTCTGCATTCGAGATGGTTGTTACCCCTTTTCCTTTCTGACCTTTGTGTACATTCCACTGGTGTGTCTTTTAGTATTTTATCCTGCCTCTGTTTACTTCATGAGGAGGCATGTTGTTCTTTCTGTCTTTATAATTAAAATTTTAAAAACTTGGTTGATATTCTGCACCCAGTTTCTTATACGGTGACATCACCTTACAGAAATCTTTCTGAATTTAAGACCAGCCTCCCTGAGTACTGACTGTCTCTCTCGTGGTTCTTCAATTTAGATTTAGGGAACATGTAGATACCTAATCTCTAGCCGTGTGAGAATCCGTGCCTGCCATGCCCATCTGCTTAAAGTTTTCAGCTTAACAGCAATTCTCTCCAGGACCCTGCTGGTTGTGAGAGTCAGTGTAGGCCACTTGCCAGGAATACTGAGAACAGAGGCCAAGCATGCCTCTCTTCTTTTCTATCTGAGCTCCTATTTATCCTTCAAGACCCAATTCAGGAGTCACACCCTCTGAAAGTCTTGCCCAGCACCAGAGATAGTGAGTCACTCTGTCATGTATCTTAACACTTGTACAAATCTCCTTTGTATCTGGTATCGTGTTTACCGAAGTGTCTCTCTCCTCTGCCCACAGTGCCTAACATTGACTGCTCACGTTTGACCTTCACAAATGGTTGTTCCATGAAATCATAGATGGGTAATTTCCACCGTTTCAGTGACCGTGATGTAGGCACTATCTGTCTTTGGCCATTATAGACGAGCTATGAAGTTCCAGAGCTAAAGGCATTTTAAGTCTTTTTTCCTGCTGTTTTTGAAGATCTGGCATGTGGAGAGTTCTATTATCAAAATAGCTGCCATTTACTGAACATCTTCCAGTATGGTAGATTCTGTGCTTAGTCGTTTATATGCAAAACTGTAGATATTTCTTATTATCCCTATGAAACAGGGTCTCAGAGAGGTTGAGTGACTTGTTCACGGTCACACAATTAGTAAGTGATAGGAGTAGGAACTGAAATCAGATTTGCTGCCTCCAGAGCCCAAGTTTTTAACCACTGTGAAATCCAGCCTTACAGAGGATGGATGGATAGATGGATGGTTGAATGAATGAGAGAGAGAGCGGGAGAGAGATAATTGACAGTTGTTAGATATATAGATGATAGACTAATAGATAAAATAGGTATGATTAGATAAATCACTTACCATTAAAGATACAAATTATTTATTAATCTTTATTAATGTTGGCTATAGGTAGTTCCAATTTACTGGAAAACACACCCAGCAGGGTTTTGATTATCGTCCAGAAAATTTAGCCATGTTTAACAGTGTATCAGTTGTTCGTACAACATAGAAGATATTCTAGGTCACCCAGAATTGAGAAATATTATTTATTTTAGTCTACAGTCTTAACCCCTTTTCCCATACTCCATCCAATAACTTTTTACTGGAGTCAAACTAGAGCCAATAAGTGATTTGAGCTTTCGGTTTTCTACTTTGATTAGCCAGCTTGCTGATCATAATAAACAATCGGATGGCTCAGGGGATAGGCAGAGCTGGTAGAAACAAGGAGATGGGAAATTCCAGACGACGGATAAGCAGTTTAGGATAAGTTTGCAATTGGCTTTAATTTGGCATATTCTTCCAGTTCTATTTAATGAAAGACTAAAAAAGCATTTTAAGATGCTGGAGAGTTTTGTAGATTCCCTTATTACCCTTTTTGTTATTGATTTTAAAAAGTCTGAGGGCTCTGAATATCTTTAGATAAAGAATACAATAAACAGATGGCTGTAGGTTTACTTTTTTTTTTTTTTGCTGGGGTTCACCACCTGCCTTAATATACTGAGACGTCAGGTCAAATGAGTTCACTGCCTACAGTACCAAAAGCTCCCTGACATTAGCCAGAGAACACAAATCTCAATCAACTTGGCATATAGTGAGAAAAGTCCTCACACTGCAGGCTTTTGGCAAAAGACTGCTGTATCCTTGTTCACCTTCAGGGACCAAGTAATGCCTAATCTTGCTTTACTGAAGTACCCTCCAAGGATTTCAGTAGACCAGACACCTTGAAATTCCCACGTGTTCCACAGCCCATGAATCCAAAGTACATGAAAATTGGCTTTTGGGCATAAGTCAAATTTGGAGTTTACTTCTAACTTCATGCTTAAATTTTTAATTTAATTTAAAAATGCACAAGGAATTTGAATGTTGGATTTTAAATGCAAAACGAATTTTCAGAGATAGGTTAGCATATCGGCCTGCTTTGGGGCTGAATCCTTCTTGAAGAAGTACCTTGCTAAAAATTAGTTCCTGACTCATGAGCCAAATACTTGAACCTGAGCCTATGTTATCTCTAACTCTCACAGCCGTCCTAACTTTACTCTTTATCTGACTATTAAAAAGAAGTGTAAGCCTACTGCAGGCTTTTGGAGGCAGACGAGACATTGTGTGGTGAGACCATTGGGTCAAAGTCCAGCCTTCAATGGAATTGCGTCTGCCATTCCTCGCCTGTGGGGCTTTTGACTACGTAAGTCTCACTGGCCTCAGACACTGGTGTCTGTTCTGTAATCTCTAAACTCTCTTCTAATTCTGAAATCCTTTGATTCTCTAATAGTAGAATGCCTTTATCTGAGAAACCATTACCCTATGCAGTCAAGTGGAAACCTGGTACCCCCCAAATTTACCTGGAAATGTAATGAACAGAGAGATTATTCTCTACATAGTTAAATGACTAAAAATGCTGTCTTGAGCTCAGAAGAGGGTATTGATCTTGCGTATGTTTGCTCTTTTTTAAAGAGTGACAGTAATAACGTGGAGTGGCCCTTTTATTGACCCGCATGACATATTTACTTCTATTTTTGTTTTCTTTTATCTAATGAGCCATATCTCTTAATAACCTTTATCTATCTATCTATCTATTTATTTATTGGCTGCATTGGGTCTTTGTTGCTGCTCACGGGCTTTCTCTAGGTGCGGTGAGTGGGGGCTACTCTTCGTTGCAGTGCGCGGGCTTCTCATTGCGGTGGCTTCTTTTGTTGCAGAGCAAGGGCTCTAGGCACGCAGGTTTCAGTAGTTGTGGCTTGCGGGCTCTAGAGTGCAGGCTCAGTTGTTGTGGTGCAGGGGCTCAGGCGACATGTGGGATCTTCCCGGACCAGGGCTCGAACCCACGTACCCTGCATTGGCAGGCGGATTCTTAACCACTGTGCTACCAGGGAAGTCCCTCTCCTAGTAACCTTTTGCAAGAATAAAACATACCCTGTATTTGTTTTCCACAGTGAACTCTGATGATTCTAAGACTTGGTCTCTAGTATTCCTTTTTCAGAGTGCTTGGAGCTGTTAGAGGTGGTAAGGCTTAACCTTCATTACAGAGATGTAGTAGGGAAATGGGTTTGCCTTGACACCTGTTCGTCATTCATTCACTCTGCTTGAAGGGCAAAGTGGATGTGGGAGACGCTTCACTCTGTCAGTTTGCTGCTTGCTCATGTTTCGGCAGAATGTTTGCACGTTCAGTAGTTTGACCTCTTCTTTACAATCCTTCCCACAATCTACTCAGGGTGACGTTGTACCCACATGAAACCAGGGGCGCTATTACTATAGAACAGGATTGGAAAACCCGCAGGCCAAACTCAACCTGCTGCCTGTCTTTATAAATTAAGTTTTGTTGGAACATAGCCAAGCCTATTTGTTTATGTGTTGCTCAAAGCTGGTTTTGTGCCCAGTGGCAGAGTTGAGTCATTGCAACAGACTGAATGGCCCACAAAGCCTAAAATACTTACTCTCTGATTTCAAACTACCCCCACCTCGCAAAAAAAAGAAAAGAAAAAAATTGCAAGCCCCTCCCATGGAAGGAGACTGAATATTAAAAGGCAACTAGCACTCTGCTTCCACATCTGCCATTTAGAGAGACCCTACCTTAGTCCCCGGATGCTCTGAATCAACCCAGAGATTCATTTTTAGAGAACTGAGAGAGCAGATGGCCTGCAGTCCCTCAGCAGTACTCCATCAATAGCTCTTTGCACAACAAAACTTCAGATAGGAGGTGAGCGTCAGAGAGCTCTAGACTGTGTTCCCTGGTAGTACCTCTAAATGCCGTGCACAGAATGTCCAGTACTGAAGATGGCATAAATGACCAGAAATGTTGACTGAGTAGATTTGGCTCTGAGAGTAAGGATTGTGTCTCATGTGGCTTGGCTTCTGGCCCCATTGTAGTGCCTGGTGCAGCTGGTTGAGAGTGTGATGGGATTTAACAGCCAGTGGGACCAAAGGTAGGGCTGACCGGCTTTTGAAAGGGGCCTAAGAGAACTCGTACCTGACTAGGAGATAACCCCGCCTCCAGTCTCAAGTAAGCCCAGGACACTTGCTTTCTCCGTGGGGCCCGTTCCTTTATTTTCACTCCCCACCTGCCAAGCCCTCTTTGAACGCTTATGGGCTGACCCTGGTGTTCTTCATTAACACGATGGCTTCTTGATCTAAAGAATTGTGTGGGTCTATAATTAGTTTAACATGACCAGCTCCTCAGACCTGATCATCCTTGTTAAAATGAAAGTTCTGGTCCTACAGAACCAATATCCAAGTTAAGGAGACATGACCGTGAGAGACCAGCTTTAGTCAGTGACCTTTTTGCTCATGGCTGACTCTTGGCTACCGCCACACTCTTCTGAGTCACATCTTTTCTGTGCTGTAAAATGGTTATTTTATAGCATGTTTATCGCTGTTGCTAGAGCACGAGCTCCTTGAGGACAGGATTCATATCTTTTTTTTTTTTCTCTTTGTGGTTCCCACCCACTGCTATGCACAGTGCCTAGCTTTCAGTCAGGCTTTAAGAGAAAGTTGTTGAATGAATGAGGAACATAACAAAAGAATAAATTATGTTTCTTTGCTGATTTCTTCCCATCTCTCTTTTCTCCCCTCTTCTGCCTGTTCCAGTCCCATTCAGTCTGCACGCTGTAACTCATCCCCCACTTTTCTACACAGTTCTCTAGTGACTGCAGTTCATAATCGTCTCTCCCTTCTTAATGCATTCATAGTTAGCACCTCACAGTTTGGCACTTAATTATTTCTTAATTGATTCATCTGTGCTATCTTTGCTTCGCAGGTAGCCTGATGTCCCTAAAGGCAAAGAAAAAAAATATATTTTAAGTATTTTGTACCAGCTCCCTGTGCCAACCCCCCTCCCTCTCCAACACACACAGTGATTTGAATTGAACATATAACAGATTTTCAGTAAATATGTGTAAATTAACTGAAGTAAGCACTGTCATTACAGTCAAGATGAGCAGACTAGAATAAAAAGTAGCCTTCTGATGCTTCTGATATGTTTTAGAAGTATAAAAATTGTGTCAAAATTAGTCAACAGCTTTGAAAGTTACCATATAAAAGATGAATAAATTAACAAAGCCAAGCAGGCAAATTGAAAAAGGCCTCTTCCTCCCTTCCCTTTTCCTTCTCGATCTCTGTCTCTTACTCTCTTCTGTTGTTTTGTTGCTGTTTGTTGTTGAATATTTTAATTTTATTGGAGTGTAGTTGGTTTACAGTGTTGGGTTAGTTTCAGGTGCACAGCAAAGTGATTCAGTTATACATATATTCTGTTTTAGATTCTTTTCTCATATGGGTTATCAGAGAACATTGAGTAGAGTTCCCTGTGCTATACAGTAGGTCCTTTTTGGTTATCTATCTTATATATGGTAGGGTGTGTACGTTCATCCCAAGCTCCTGATTTATCCCTCCCCCCTGTTGTTGTTTTGTTTTTGCTCTTAATTACAAGGTTAATTTGTTTTTTGGGCAACAGACTTGGGAATCTTTTGCTCTGACCCAAGCCTGGCCGTGGCCGTGGCCCTGGAGTCTGTCTGACACACACATAGGTGCCCCTCTCCTTCCCCACTTGACACAAGTGGTCTCTTTACGGTAGACATTCAGATCAACTATCCATATATAAGATACTGAAACTGTTTACTTGATGCAGTGATATAGGATCTTTTTACGAGCTATTTAATTTACTTTCAAAAAATCTGATTTTCTGGGTTGGTTTAGTTTATTGGCAAAGGACAGTTTAAATGCATGATCTCTTCTGTTTTATCCCACAGGATATTCTCCCTGAGTAGCTTTCATAAACTGTGAGATTGTAGCCCCCCTGCTACCCCTAGGTGATCGGGTTTTAAACCTGGAATTTTGTACTGAAAACAAATAATTTCTTATGAACAAATTCTCTGTAGTAAATGCTGCACCTCCTTGAACTCTGATCATGGTGTACCAGGTGTTAAAGAGGAAAAAGGAAAGTTGATTTGCCCTCCACAGAGCGAGCTCTTAAGGAGATGAAAGTGTTTGTATAATAAGTAATCAGAAATCTCGAGCAGCTAACCCACCTAACCAGGTTACCAGCCAGGCTCATCTGAGCAGTGGGATCTACCAGAGGAGGGAGGGACTTAGTTGGGTCTTGGCATCAAAACCTGTACTTGACTCTCCCCTCAGGACGGCAGTTTTGCAGAACTGTTACTTTCACTTTTTTCTTTTTTTTTAAGTTCACTTTTACAATTTCTTTTATTTTTTTCCTTTGAATCCTTGTGGTCACACAGAAACTGCACAGTAACCATAAGTTTCTAGTTTCTCCTTAGCTTCCACTGCTTTTGACAGTGTCAAATAAGATCTCAGGCATGATCTAGCTTTCACATCCCCCAAGACTTTTCCTCTTACACGGTCTTCTTAATTTTTTTAATGAAGTCGACCTAGTTTTTCTAACCTTCTTTTCAATAATAAAAAATGTGAAATTCTACCCAGAGTCATTTTCTGTGCCAGAACTTCATCTTAATATCTGACTTGAACTGCAGCTCTCTTATATTGATAAATACAGCCTCTAGATAAGAGGCTCTTACACAGGAGTTGAAGAACCCCAGCATACACCCCATAGTGTGTTACATTAAATGCTCCAAGGTGCTGTATTCATTTATCTTACTGTGTTTGGTTGGATTTAGAACAAATTACAGAGATTTCTTTTTCCACTTATCACCCACAGGTGCTTTCCCCCTTTTGGTATAATTGCTAAGGCTTGTATGCCTAATACATGTATTAATTTTTTTTAACCCCGGCTGTAATATGATACTGTTTACTTGCTGAGTCATCTCTAAATTTTATTCATGTTTCCTTCATTTAAAAAAAAAACAAACCCACTTGAATTTCTAATTTCTATGTTGTTCTTGGCTTAGATTTTGCTTACCTTTCCAGTCATAGGTATTAGGGCTTTTTCTTTTTACTTCTAAAAAGATCTAAGAAAATAAGTTCTCATTACATGTCAGATTGGAGCATAAATTAAATTTGAAGGTCAACTCAAATCTGTTGCTGACAAACTACTGTCAAAAACTAAGGAACAATTGAAATCTCTTTTTAAAACATTCGAAAGAGAAATGCCATATTTAGTTTGATTAGAGCATATTGTTTTAGTGACATTCAAGCTTATCGCATATATTTTTAATCATTTAAAGTAATGGATTATACCCCTTTTCTGAATTTCTTATTTTTTCTGCAGCCAGATGTGATACTGAAGTTAAAACGTATAAAGACTTTAGCAGTTACGAGGTGTAATTATAAACGAATGGGCATGATTTCTTTGTCTTTCTTATTAATCAGTCATGCTAGGGAAGGATGTTTTGTGGATAATCACCAAGGATTAGAGACAGTTCAAACAAGTTCCCAGAAAATGGCTCTTTCCAAAATATACAAGCATTCATTCCTTCCCTAATAAACTCCCCTGTTTCTCCTTTTCATATAACCCCCTTTTTTCCTACAAGTTGGTAAATTCATTGCAGGCAGAGATCATATCCTGGGAATTTTCATTTCCTTAGCACCTACCAGAATGTCATGATCAAGATGGTTGTTGAATTTCAGATGACCCTGCATTTTTTTCGTGGTAGGAAAGGAATTATGGAAATTTCACTAGTCTTTTTGTCGCCTTGCTTTTCACTGAAAACCATCAGAAACCTGTTTCTTCCATTAAAGATACAGTGTCACAATCGTTTGTTAATAAGGGACCACTCCCTCTGTTTGCCCTGGGTTAGAGGGAATTCCAAGGCCTGAAAGCTTGATACTGACAGTCATAAAACGGATGTACAAATTATATCATTTTGTGGCCAGGACCTAAAGAAGAGCAGGAAGCGCATCTACTAAATGAAATGAAATGGATACTGCCTTTCCTTTCTGCGTTGTCTTTATATTCGCCAGAGGCATTTGAATTCAGAATTTAGGTCTTACATAATGCAGGCCAGTAATAGCCCGGAGAAGTGGTTATGTAAAGATGAGTGTCTAACAACCCCCACGCTCCGTTGTTTTCTCCTAGAAGGTGTAACCTGCCTTTCTAACCACTACAATGTTCTCCATAAAATAGTTTTAATTGGGGTCCCATGTTAAGCATCTGCTGTGTTCCAGGACCTTGGTTGAGTATCGGTGACCAGCCTTGGACAAAGGGAGTCATGGTCCTTGACCCCCATGGAGTGTGAGAACCCTAACTGGGCAAATGTCTGTGGGAAAACGTTGACGTTTTTTGGGTCTTTTTAGTCAATTATGAAGTTATCAATTATTGAATGTCTCAAAGCAATGACAAGTCATTAAATTCCCTTAAATGGATTGGAGTAAGATGAGTTTGACTACACCCATTTTCAAGCACAATCTTAAATAAGTCTTCACTCCTAGACAGTTAAATAAGTCCTGTGTGTACCATGAAGCTTTCTCTCTCTGACCTCAGGAGAGGACTACTGCCAGCCACTTGTAATACATACATTGCCTTGGAAATGTACCTTGTGCCTGTCACCATAGCAGCACCCTGAGAATGACCTCAGCAGCCACTCAGAATCATTCCTACAAAACAAATTATAACTATAATTAACTCTCTGAATTTACTCTGCAATATAAATTGTTCAGACCTCAGTGTTTTTTACTTAAAGGTTAAATGAATGGAGTAATCCACCATGAACCCATCCGCCCTCCATATTCCACCAGCGTTTTTCGCCCAAATATGAGGTGCTTCAGTGGAAAGTACAATTCAGTTAAGAGATTATTCCATCATTACCTCTTCTCAGAATATGACAAGAATCAACAAATGAGGATATGCTAGTCTTACCATGCTAGAACTCCATTTTGTAAGGCAGTAGAGTGGCTTTTTTCCCTAAGCAAATGTGAAATGCAGAAAGTGCTGTGAGTCCCTCCAAGTCCTGAAGCCCAGAGTGAGGGGGCCACGTGGGGTTGGTGCTTGTGCAGGCAGGAGCTCTCCACACTGGCCTCTCTTTGGCAGTGAAAGATGCTAGTCCAGGTGGCCTGCACGTTTTACTTGTTTCTCATTATCTGCAACAGGTCTTCAGTTTTGGGTAGCTTTTGAGCCACCCAGACCTTCCTGGAGGAGAAAATAGATTGTGTGTCTTTTGTTTGATTGGGGGGCTTGTTGTTCTGTTTTGTTTTTCTAGTCTTGTTTTGGGGTGTTCTAGGTTTGGTTTGGTTTGTTTCCGGTTCTAGATAATGTACGTTTCAACTAGCAGACCTTGATAACAAGTTCTTTTCCTTTTTTTTCTTTTGTTAAACTAGATCAGTTTAACTTTTTTACTCCAAGTGAAGTGGGCCTTTCTCTCCACCATCCACCTAAAACAAAACAACAAGAATGTCAAGCAAGAAGTGCAGTTCACTTTCCAGTAAATTGTAAATGTATGAGGATCTTTAATGGCCATTTCCTTGCCTTGAAATATGTTAAAACCTGGGCAATGAACAGACAGAACAGAGCCTAGCAAGCAGCAAGTGCCCAGTATAGGTTAATTGTTACGTTGACGTTGTTACTCTCTGAACTATGCTTACATTGAAAAGGAGCAAAAGAAAGATGAAGGGGGAAAATATCCTCGCACGTATGAATGCTTCAGATACTCAGCTAATGTCTCAGTAGTGCCAGGCGTTCACAGAGAGAAACCACTGACTATTTTTAGGACAGCCTCTAAACTCGTATCAGTGGCTTTCGGTCGCAGGTGTATATCCTGATTTTGTGTTACTCCGTCTTGTTTTTCCCAGAGTTCGGTTCACCCTTCTGAATTGGAGAGAGACTAGCAAGGTTCTCACGTGCAGTGTGACAGGGACTCTCCCACTTCATGTGCTGGTTCTTTAAATTTTCCTGTGCAAGGACACATGTTTAAAAATGAAGTGGCAACGAGTAGTCTGTTGAGTTCATCTTCAAGAAACAGATCAAGAAACAGAAAGCCACGATTTCTCTTCCCACAAGAACACAGTAGCACCTTGTGTCCAAGACTTAGCCACCTTCTGTTCTGACCTCTGGATTGGGTGAAGTGAGTAGAAATGGTTTACTGGGCAGCCTGTTTCCAAACAAGCTTGCCAATGTGAATTGGAAGTTCTCTGATTCCTCTGAATTAAATTTTTGTATATAGTAGTTAAATAAATGATGATCTTGCAGATTTCAAAATGTGCGTTCATTTCGATTTTTTCAAATCAAGGAGCTCATAAATCAAAAAACTCCATCTATACAGAGTACCCAGTTGATTTTGCATTTATGGAGTCATGAGCTGGTTTATCTGTAGGATGAGATACAGGCCAACACCCAGAACATGGGCTTGTTAACCCCATCAGGCACCTCCCAGACCGCGCCAGGATATTCACTAAAATTTGGGGTCCAGTCCTTTTTTACATTTCCTTCCTGCCTCTCAAGCCCATATTCTCCCAGCCTCTCCCTCTTTTTGTCCCCCAGCCACTCTTATAATAATTAAAGATACCAGGCTGGTTTCTATCAGCCAGTAGAGAGCTAATTGCCAGCTAAAGAATCATTGATGTGTTTGGGACAAGGCCACTAGAATACTAATTATAGTTGCTTTGTATTAGGAATTTCCAGACTAATATTGTACTTTTTTGTCTTGAAGAATTGATACAGCTCCAAAAAGGCAGTAATTTATTTCTTTGTTAAAGTCAGATGTAGCTCTACTATTTTATGATCCCATGAATCTTAGAGGCTTAAATTTTTTTCAATACTCAGTTTCAAATTTAACAGTATCATTGATATGGAAACCCCACTAGTAAGAAGGATATTTAAATAATGCTAAAACTAAATCTGAGCATGGGAAATCATCCATCCATTCAGCAAATAATCGTTAAGTACCATTTGCCAGGCAGTCTTTTAGGTACTAAGGCAGGAATAACAGGGCGAGACAGTCTTTATCCTGGGTAAGTCATGTCACCTGAGTGTTTGTGCTCTTGCTGAGTTACGCTCCACACCAGACATTCCCTGTTACATGTCTCAGAACTCACTGTCTCTTGTTTGTGGGCATATAGGGGTTGAGGATCTAATCTCTTCCAAGTCTATAATGGTTCTGCCTTTTCTTTAAATCTTATTCACACGTTAGTTACTTTCTGTATATACTTTGCAGTTGTATGTCTTGAAATCCTATCTGTGCTCCATCCCTTCCAGGGCCAAAGGGAACATAGTGACTCTTTGAAATCATGAGGATGCCATGCAGAACGGTCATTTTTACCTGTTTGTCATCAGTTATATCAAATTATGTCATTCTTAAAGTTATAAATTATTTTTGCAATTTGAGAGAATGGAAAGTGAATGGAATATAACACTTTGGAAATGATAAAATTATACTGATGGAGAACATATGTGTGGTTGCCAGGGATTAGGTTTGGGATGGGTAGCACACAGAAGTTTCTTTCTGCTAACAGAACAATTCTGTATCCTGAATGCAGTGGTGATTGCACGAATCTCTACATGTAATAAAATTTCATAGACGTATACACCCCCCAAAATATGTGTGTGTGTGTGTGTGTGTGTGTGTGTAAAAATTGGTGAAATCCAAGAAAGGTCTGTAAGTTTAGTTAATAGTATTGATCAGTATCAAATTCCTGGTTTTGGTAATATTCTATGGTCACATAAGATGTTATTATTGGGGGAAATTAGGTGAAGGGCACAGGGGAATTCTCTAATATTTTTGCAGCTTCTTGTGAGTCTATAATTATTTCACAATAAAAAGCTTTTTTTTAATGGAAAAGTGTCATATAAGCAGATAATCATGTAAAGTTTAGGTGTGAAGAGTCTATACACTGGGAATATCTGGCCTTCGATATTGTTGCCTCAGTAACTAGAAATCTCGTGGCTTCACATTAATTGTGAATGACTTAGGCTTTGGACAGAGTTTAGGACATGGTATGCTGCTGTCTTATAAGGGAAAAGGCTCTGATGTTGTGTAAAAAGGCAAAAAAATGCATCCTGACCTTATGTGTAGCTCTGTTATCTGTTTGTTTATACAAATAACATTTGTATAAATATTTCAAAAACTATTTGCTTTAAACTCCTGCTTACCCACCAGACCTGCTAAACAAGTAGAGGGTAGGAGACTCATTTAATTCTTTTCTTCTCCCCCTTTACGTTCTGTCGGGGTTCTATTTGACAGTAAGAGAAGAAAAGAGAAATACTGTGAACCAGGTCATCCATAGATGGACACAGCCTTGCTCTGACTAGCAGAAGGTTGACTGTATCTTTCACTTCCCAAGCTACTCTACCACTTTCTGATATTTTTCTTCCTTCTCTCCACTTCTGTCTTAGGATTCATTGTTGTCCTTCCTTTTCCATCAGCAGGTCTGGTGTGATGGTGTCACTGACGTTCTCATGTGTCTTCCCTCCTCCAGCTATCTTAATGACTTGGACCGCGTTGCCGACCCTGCCTACCTGCCTACGCAACAAGATGTGCTCAGAGTTCGAGTCCCCACCACAGGGATCATCGAGTACCCCTTTGACTTACAAAGTGTCATTTTCAGGTAGTACCTGAGTCCGTAAAATCCACTTCCCAGCTCTTCTGCCCTGAGCACATTTTGTGAACTCTGTGAATATTGAAACCATGTGTAGACTTTAAAACAGTATCACCTTTATAACAATTATTATCATTGGAGACACAAATGAAATAATGTGTCCCTGAAAGAGGAAGCAGAGGAAAGGTGTATGGGCAGGTTTCTTATTCCAGGTTAAATCACTGAGAAATCAGTGAATAGTTTGCTGGTGGTTAAAAGTTACTCAAACATTGGTCCAGACTAAAACTGGTTGGGAATCATTTTACCTATGAGGTCAATGTTTGTACATTGTACAAACTGTATTTTTACATGTAAAACATGTACATGTAAAAACTGTATTTTTACATTTGAATAAAGATATAAATTATCTTATAACCCTATTAATAGCAGAAATTACAGGTTGTCAGACGCTTTCATGTTGTTTCTTCCAGGTCCTCTGGTACCAAGGTAGAATTTTTCAGTAGCTATAAGAATGCGGGCTGTTTTGTACTCCTAAAATGAGTTGCCTGAAAAATTTTAAAATACATGGTTTTGGAAATGGATTGATTAACCTAGTCTAAATTTACATAGGAACATAGAATGACAGTTTATTACTTTCTCCCTTACTGCTGCCGTTCTTTCTGGGTAATACTTCAGCTGAAATAGTCTGATTTTTTTTAAGATGAGACTGATGTACTTTCATTTAGTCTCTTATTACACAGTCACTCAGACGTACTTTTAGTTAGAATACAAACCACGTGGTACATGGAGAAATGAGGCCATATGATTATGTCTTTGGGTGGAGAGAGTCGAGTTCCTTGGGAGAGCCATCCATTTAAGACAACTACGTACAATACAGGGTTGTGGAGTGGAAATGAATGTTAACTCCTGTGATGTAACTCTGCCATGTGACCCTGATGGGCAGGCCCTCCATCATTCCCTGCCAAAGCACTGTGTGTTTCATTCTGGTCAATCTCTGCACCTGTGGTTACATCTGGCTGCCTTAACGCTACTCTAATGGACATAGCCATAAAGAGGGTGACACTTTGGAAATAATTTCTGAGCCTCGTTTTGTTCATCATTAAAATGGTTACATTAGGTGATCACCAAGGCTCCCTGTAGCTCCAGCATATTCTGGATTAAGTTTTGAGTTCATTGCGTTTAGAGATCTTTAATTTGAGACACCAAATTTCCTTCTGCTTATAACCATGTTAGAATATTTTCAGAAAACGTGGAGCATTTCATGGAGATTTTCATCTCCTTTTTGCTTTATGATTACTGAAATCTGAAACCAGGTTACTGTTACATCTTGGGGTTTTTTCCCTAC
>NW_006787152.1:285913-301243 GCF_000442215.2 Lipotes vexillifer
TTCCCTACATTTTGGGCACTAGCTTTTAAAGGACATTCTTTGGCACTTCAGTAAAAGTAATGACTTAGGAGAATAATTTCTTGCTGCCATCAAAAACATCTTATAGGGTTTAGCATGACAGGATTCCATGGAATGAGGATTTTATATAAATGAGCATATTATTGACCTGACATCAGAGAAGAGCTAGCATTTTAATATTTCTAAAGACCTAAGAATTCTAGTTTTGATGTCTGTAGTTCATAGGTCTCCCTGGATCCATTGTTTTGCCCCTCAGATATCTCTTTCATAGGAAACTTTTCAAAGCAGTCACTGGAAGATTCTTGATTTCTTAGTTTAGGTTTGACCCTTAGAGGCAGGAAAATACCAGGAACAACTGCAGTTTTCAACAAACACTTAAAGAGCCCTACTCTCAAACTTTCATACCTAAAACTCTCATTTTCTGAAAATATTTTATCTTGTAAACATTGTGCATATTTTAGTCAAGTTATGGATTCAACAATTTGAAGAAACTTGGACTCGTTACCAAGTTCTGCTAGATATTTTCTATGTACACTAGCACTCAAATTAATTCATGCCAGTGTTGATTCCTGAGCACAGAATTGATGTGTAAAAACAAGTCCTCGATATAGTTCAAATGGTGGCCTCTTATAGCATCTTGATGTTTTATACATACAACAACTAGCAGTTTAGCAAGTTGACTTGTGCATAAGGCTGATTGCACCACGTTACCCAACATGATTGGACTGTCCCAAATTATTGTCTACTGGAAAGAAAAAACAGCCCCAAAAGCTTACCTTCCTGATGAAGATCAGTGAGGTTTTGTTTGCAGTTAGTTGAAGCATTACACACCCATGTTGAAATACGTAGCATCTTACATCTTTTAAATGCATTTGTAGTCATTCCTAGTAGCTTCCTTGAGAAATACATGAGGATCTTCATTCTCATTTTATAGGAAAAGAAACTGAAGTCAGTATTTGCCATTAGAGCTGAACACAAATAAAACTCGCTTTGTTTCTGACTCTTCTGTGCTTGATTAAATAAAACAGCCTTTTTCCTTGGCTTGGCACAGGATTTTTTTTTTTTTTTTTACAAAATTATAATTTTTATACATATCAGGTAACTTTCTAATAAGTGCAATGAGTTATTACCCAGAATGTCTTGACTTTGATTGTTAGGTAACAGAAAATTAGTAGATGTTCAATAAGTGTTAATTGGATTGGTTTTGATGACCATTCTCTTTAGAGAGTAGGTTTCCTAAGTTTGTAATTAAAGCTATATTTATATTGATATTTTTATCAATATTGATAAATATTGATATTTTTATGTGCTATTAATATGAATATTTTATGTGCTATTTTATATTGATATTTTTTATGTGCTATTAATATGAATATTATTAACCTTGCAGAATGGTCGATGTAGGGGGCCAAAGGTCAGAGAGAAGAAAATGGATACACTGCTTTGAAAATGTCACCTCTATCATGTTTCTAGTAGCGCTTAGTGAATACGATCAAGTTCTCGTGGAGTCAGACAATGAGGTGAGTGCTCTGTGGACGGGCAATGGATTCTCATTTTAACATCTGATACAAATAAATGATAGGGTATGGGGTAAACTGACTTCATTGCTTTCTTAACTACTGATTTGGGAATTTTTTTAAATAACCCTGTGGTACCATGTGGTATACTCAGAACAGGGAGATGTTTGAGCAGGTCTGTGTGTTCAGGTCTAATTGGACCCTATGTGATACTTCTAACACTACGTGGGGGCTCTGAAAATGAAAATAACAAGGAAATCCCTAGGCTAATTGTCACATTATTTTATAGCCTTCTTCCTACAGGATGGAGTTGGGAGTGTTGGAGTGAGTCAGCCTGTTTTGTTCTGTTTTCATTTTGTTTAAATTGTTGTTTGTATGAGGGGTGGGTCCCAAAGAGTACTCAAAACCTCTCTTGGCAAATGTGAATGACTTTGCAGCTGGGCTCTAAATCAGTTTCTTCTGGAGCCAAGAAGTGTCCTAGTGATGTGGCCTTTCTGCTCTTAGAGAATTCTATAGGCTACTGCATAACTTTGTCTCTGCTAAGCACTGGGTGATTGAAAAAGCATCCTTGATATGCCTGTCTGGAGAACTGATTCAGTGTTGTCATCTCCTTCCTATTGCATGAAATTCTAACAAGTATAAATATGGATTTTTAGGACGATAAAGGCTCCATGGTGAGTCAGAGTTGATTGTGGAGGATAATTAAGGGGCACAGAAAACCGTGACTTTGATCTGGAGTTCGGTGTGTATTGGGAGAATGGAGAAGACACCATTGTTATACTGTTAGAGGCAGAGTTTGCAGACGGACATGCCAATAGTAGATATTGAATTTCCTCCTAATAGGGTAGAAAATAAAGAGAAGGAAGTGAGTATCCCCAATAGCTGATTAAAATAAGATCTGGCATATTAAAATGTACTTCTGATTTTGTACAGTTTTTTTGGTACATAAGAATTCTGGCTTCTTGGTCCTTTTAAATATTTTATTTTTCTGCAGGTATTAATATCTCTTAAAATACATATCAAGTCCTACATAGCATTTTTTTTGTACGTAGGGTTGATGAAGAGTTATGAACCAATATCCCATATAAAGCTGAGTTACCTATTCATGCATTTCAAATGTTTCCTGGGTTACAAGTATATGGGCTTTTGAACCAATCAAAGAAGTTCTTTTTTTTGTTGTTCATGTATATCTTGCTATTTAAGGGACTTCTTTTTAACAGTGAGGTTTATCAGCCATTTGCCCTCTGTAGCCGTAATGCAAAGTGCCTGAAAAGCATGCTAAGATATATGAGAATCAGTTATCACACTTTGAGTTAAGCAGTTACCATCAGAATTTGAGCTATGACATCTCTATACGTATTTTTATTTTTATATCTGTTAGTTGTTCCATAATCTTTGGGTATAGTATTTTAAACATACTACATATCTTGGAAGCATATGACAACATTTTTTATTTCTTTGAATGTTGAATCAAGACAAAAAATATTTTGAGCGCTCATCTACTATGTGCTGGATACCAGGGTATCTAAAGAGATACAGAAATGGAAAAAAAAAATCAACATTGTCGTAAAGGACCTCATAAAAGAGGGATGCTTCTGTCAAAATAGAGAGTCCGAGAGAAGGAAGGCCTTAGTTATAAAGGTCATCATTTCTTTTCTTTAGTTTGCTGTCCAGTGAAATAAAATTTAAGACATTTTTCAACTGCACAGAAGATGTAAGACGCATGCATAATTTTATTTCTTATGTCACTGTTTACATATAGCTAGAGGAAAACAAGTGTTTATCAATACACATTTTATGTGAGATAAATGCATTCTATTTATAAAGAAATATATTTTGTGATTTAATGCTAATCAGTTTACCACTTTAAAATTTGCAACTCATCAGCTAATTCTAGCACATATATCCAGTTAAAGTTTCCACAGAATGAAAGTTTCCACAGAATGAAAGTTTCCACAGTAACTCGCCATTCAACGTATAAGCAGTACACACATCTAAAAATACATCAGTTTCTTTGATTCCTGTGGTGATGCCTTATGCTACAAATTAAAATAATTACTCTATTATTGTTCATTAGGACTCCCTAACCACTTGTGAATATTTTTAAAGCCTACCTTGTAAGTTTATGGTGTTCTTTTCAGATATCAGGCAGATATCACTCAGGCCTGATGGTAGTATTGGAGATGATCTTAAACATTATAAGAAAAAGATACTACTCATTAATTTCTTCATCCATGTTAGCCGTAGTCATCACTGTTGGTAATTAGGAAACACTGTCAAAAGTATTTTTTAATGTCAGGATGTAGTCCATTATTCTTTTTTCTTTTCCTGTTATAGTAATATATGAAAATGTCATTGCCTCTCTACTTTCTTAAATCATTAAAAAAAACTCAGAACTATAGAATTCTACTTTCCCCACATTTTCAGGGTTTGGTGAGACAAAGCTGGAATAGACTCCTAAAACATTTTGTTCTTGGTTTTGAAATCTGATGTTCATAACTTTAATCCAAAGCAGACTTTGTTGTACTTCCCCTGATATATATTTGTGAGAAAAACCTGGAGATGGATACTGACAATCTCCCTTTTATCTTGGGGAACTGTGGAAAATACATTGCAGACCACAAGCAAAAGCAGCTAAGGGAAGTATTTTATTTTAGATTATTGCTTTGGCTTTTATTATGTATTAATCTTCAAATTTTTTATGTAGATGTGCTTTTGTCTGTCTAGATTCTCAGCCTCCCAAGAGTTTGGGGAATGAATTTCTTTCTTTACTTTTTTTCCTCCAAAGAAGGAAATATGTTATCAAATAGCAGGTGAGCATAATCAGGGTTGTAGAGCTGTGTTGATTTACATATTCCTTTTGTGCTCTCTTGGTTTCCCTTTGATAGCACACCAGCACGGAGCCAGTTACTCTGCTGTGATTCTTTCACGCGTACATTATTTCAGTACCCCTGAAAGCCAGAGCACACAATAAGGCATTCACATAACATATTTCAGCTCATCAGTGTGTATCCAGATTCTGTCTTTTAGTCCTTGTTTTTTGTGGTTCTCTGTTACATGAGTATCTGAGTACTAATACAAACTTGTTTCTCAGATATTGACTCAGGGACTGTCTTGCAGACCAAGCTTTTTATAGAATCCCAAAGACTTAGGCCCCTTTTCTCCGATGCTTCCTTTTTGAATGTATGCTTCTAACTTACATTAATTCTTTTGAAATGGTCACAACCAATTAGGTTTTAGTTTTATTAAAATATCGAGATAGTTCCCTGTACCCCAGGTCCTCCTTTGAACCAAGATGGATTCCCATAAACATTTATCCTTCAAATCTGATTCTTGGAGTTGCTCAATTGATTTAAAAAAGAATAGTAAAAGGAGAGAGTAGACATTTATAATACCTTAGCGCTTTGTGCCTATTCAAAACTTGCTTAAACCATTACTTATTTGAGTCTCACCAGCTGACCTCCCGTGAAGTGAGAAGATCAGGTTTGCTGAGGATACAAGAATGGAGAGATTAAGGCCCATGGCCCAGGTCACTCAGGGCCCCCATTCCTCCCCTTCTAGACCAGCTTTCTTTCCCCTGCTTCACAGTGTCTTCCAGAAGTTAGGGATAAACTGAGAGGAAAAGCAAGAGGAACTGTTAAAGGTGGCCAAGAACATAGAGGTAGAATGAAAATCCTGACCCTGCAGGAGTTGAACCCCCTCTTCACCTCTAAACTCTTGTTATACTCACATGAGACCAGCCAGAGATCCTTTACCAGTAATTAAACTAGATTAAAACAAATAATCTAAAATATGCATTTCCTTCAGATATTTCTCCTCTACTAAGTTTTAAAATGAAGCCATTTTGAAGTTATTCAGCTGCAACCAGAGTCTGAACATTTTCCTTAAAAGTGTGAAACATGTACTTTGTTCTGCTCTAAAAACTTCAAGTGAAGTTTGGGAATTTTTTCTCCAGATAAAATTCAGCCCTAGGGGGAGGAAACTGACTAAAAATTGAGGAGAAGAAATTTGAACTCCAAAAGTAAGAGCTTGGGTTAAGATATCCAGTCTCAATGGGATTGGTTCTAGCCCTCCTTTATCGACTCTTAATCAAATTATGAAATCAGAAACTACATCTTGCCCCTCAGTCTTTAGTATACGACTCAGAGTTGTGGCCTGATTAACAAGAATATTCCTGAAAGGCGCCCTACTTTTTTTATATTTAACCCCTTTCCCATTTCCTCATTCCTTTGTTCGTTTTCAGCCACTGTTTCTTTTCTAAACTCCTTCCCACACCCTTTTCATTAGCTGGCATTTCTGTTTGCTCATTATTTTACTCCTCCTTAATTGCTTTGTTCTCAATGCTTGAAGGAAGCCAGAAGGAAGTATTCTGATCACCATTTATGAGTCTGAACCAGAGACCTGCACTTAGTGCTGGTAAGCGTGTGGGGAAGCAGACCCACAGGGACACCTTTTGTGTGAATGTATATTGGAAATCTTTTAAAGACTATATGGAACCCATATTAGTGTAATCTATGCAATAGTTTTTTTTTCAAAGATGAATTATATGAAAAAGATTGCAAAGTAGTATATTTGGTATAATCTGATTTCTGTAATCACAACAAATCACATATATACACTTATTATAGGGAAGGTTATTAGCACACCCACCCACCCACCCACCCCCCAAAAAAAAAAGAAAATGGAAGATTTTCTACCAGGACCAAAGTGTAAAGCGTGATTGTCATTGTTGCTAGGTGATGGCATTACAAATACGTGAAATGATAATTTTTTTAAGTAAAATAAAGTAAGACTTCAGACTGGAACTTTAGCTCTGCTGTTTACCAACTTTGTCCATTTTTCTTTTGAATTTTCCATCTTTTTTTTTTTTTTTTTTTTACTGATTTGTGGGAGTTCCTTACACTCTTGGATGTGAACCTTTTGTCATGTGTACTGCAAACATCTTCCACTTTGTAGCTTGCCATTTATTCTCTTAATGGTGCCTTTTGATCTACAGAAGTTTTAAATTTTAATATAATAGAAATCTATCAGATTTTTCCTTTATATTATATGCCTGTGTGTGTGTGTGTGTACATAATCACATACACACAGTAGGATAAAATAAATCACCTGAAAAATCTGGATGAAAGGACAGTAAGGATTGGAGAGTGAGATGAAGAACTAAAATACAAATCAGGGGCTTCCCTGGTGGTGCAGTGGTTGAGAGTCCGCCTGCCGATGCAGGGGACACGGGTTCGTGCCCCGGTCTGGGAAGATCCCACGTGCCGCGGAGCGGCTGGGCCCGTGAGCCATGGCCACTGAGCCTGCACATTCGAAGCCTGTGCTCCGCAACGGGAGAGGCCACAACAGTGAGACGCCTGCGTACCGCAAAAAAAATAAATAATAATAAAATAAAATAAAATAAAATACAAATCAGGCAATCAGGTACCTTTCCTAGTGGTAGTCCATAGATTTAGTCAAGTGTCTCTTAGCAACCAATAAAAGGAAGTAACCATGGTCTGTTACAAGATTCACTGTGTCTATATAAAAAGAAAAAGTTAGCTTCTCCTGGTACAGGGCCCTCCAAGTGACTATTCCCTCAACTTTGTACAGAGATGCTGCAGGAGGTAGTAAGTTATATCCCTGATGGTTCCCCTCCAGGAAGACAAATATCAGAATCACGAGGCCTGTTTCTTAAGCTTCCTTCAGTGTAAGTTGGTGCCATAGTATCAAAGTTTGTGATGGGCCAGTAACATGGGGTCTAAACCCACAGCTTGGTGTAAGAATAAAACTGAGAATAGCTGGGGAAGTGGATTTTGTTTACCTTTGTTTTTATAAACTATTTCAGTGATACAGGAGACTATAAAATTATGGAGAACTTGAAATTTTTGACATATCTGCTTTAAATCTTTATTTTCACAGAAACAAAATGGTATAGATACAATCAAAGTCTTTGTGTAAACTTCCCTGATTCCTTTCTCTCCCTCCTCAGAAGAAGCCACTGGCCTCAAGTTAACATTTATCATTCCTAAGCATATTTTTTTCATGTTTTTACTATATATATATGTGTTGATATGGAATACGTAATATTGGATTTTCAATAGTATGCATGATTATAAATTTTATTATTATAAAATGATTTTATTT
Source organism: Lipotes vexillifer (assembly GCF_000442215.2). Lineage (NCBI taxonomy): Eukaryota > Metazoa > Chordata > Mammalia > Artiodactyla > Lipotidae > Lipotes > Lipotes vexillifer. The sequence goes on from NW_006787152.1 coordinate 293,575, forward strand.
TGCATTTTGTCCTTTTTTTTTAATTCAACATTGTTTTTAGAGATTTTTTTCATGTTGCAACACATGGCTCTAATTCATTTATTTAGATCACCGTCTCATTCCATTATGTGAATATGCCCTACCATGTTTCATCTCAGCCAGCCAGGTTGTTTGTAATATGGATCACCTTTTCCTACCCTTGCCTATTCTCTCCCTCACCCCAATCCCCAGTGGAGTTGTCTCTTTTTTCAGTTGATACATACGCAGTTTTAAGTAGTCTGGTTATTACTGTTTGCTGGTTATACATATAGAACTTATTGGTGTGTGGTTTGTCTTTTCACTTTATCTTATAGAAGAGTTTTCATCTTAATGTGGTCAGCTCACTCATTGCCTTTATTGGTTGTATTATTGTATTTTCTTCGGGAATTACTTTTATTCCATAGAATATGAAGATCCATCCCATATTTTCTATTAAAACTTACAAGGTTTTTGCTTTTCCTAGTTTTTTTATACACCTGTAATTGATTTCTACGTGTGATAGGAAGTAAAGATTTAATATATTCTAGCCATATTTCTGTTCAGTTGGTCCAATACCATGTATTGAATAATAAATCCATCATCCAGCTCCACTGATGTTTTCTTACCTTTTTAATTATGAAAGATATATGAAAAGTACACAAATACAAAAAACGTGCAGAGCATAGGTTTATCACAAAGCATCTGTGCGTCCAAAACCGCTGTCAAGAAATAGAACATTGTAAGACCACTGAAGCCCTGTTAGTGCCCCTCCCCCAGCAGGTAACCACAGTTCTGTAAGATAATCACTTCTTTGCTTCTCTCTTTAGTTTTAATGCTTAACTATGCATTCCTGAACACTATAGTTTTTACTAGTGTTTAACTGTTACACGAAGGGAATCAAATAGTGTGTTTTTTGACCTTTAAAAGCAGTATGCTATTTATATAAACTTTGGTGTCTGGCTTCTTTTGCTCAGTGTTATGTTTGTAAGGTATATATATTTTACATAACTCATTCATTTACATTGCCATATAGTATTCTGTTGCCTAAAAATACCACAATTTGTTTATCCATTTTACTAAGTATAGACTTTCCATGTATTTCCAGTATGGGAATATTACAAATAACGTTTCCGTGAATATTCATGTAAAGGTCCCTTGATGTACCTGGCTTTACATTTCTGTTGGCTGTATACCAAGGAGTAGAATTGCGGGCACATAGAGAATACATATCTTCAACTTTAATAGATAAGGTGAAAGTATTTTCCAAAGTGAATGAACCCATTTACGGTCCTGCCAGCCATGTCAGAAAGTTCCTGTCACTTCCCATCTTTGCCAACCCTTGGTATTGTCAGTCTTTTTCATGTTAGCCCTTTTGGTGGCTAGAGAGCTGAGCTGCAGGTGCCTGTTTCCTTGGGCATACCCTCACTCCCAGTGCATAGCCTAGGACAAAGCAGTTATGGTTCACTAGAGCCTCATCCCCTCAGGCCTCTCAGCTGCCATCTCCAGAATCAGCAAATACCTCCATGGGAAAGTGGCCCCAAAACCTGGGCTCACTTCTCCAGACTTGTCCTTCCCCAAATTCTGACCTGGTATTTCTTCACTACTGTTTAGCACTCCAAGGCCTTTAAGCAGATGTATTTTTTTATTTTGTTAGCTCATCTGATAGTCCTTCCTCCCATCAATATTAATGACACTTGAGATGTGAGTCAAGTTTTATTACACACATGGGTCTTTCTCTGGGCCCTCTATTTGATTGATGTATTTACTACTCCTGTGGCAATATAAAAGTTATCAGATCAACAGTTTAGATACCTAGAGTATCAAGTCTACCTACCTTGTTGCTCTTCAGAATTTTCTTGGCTATTCTTGGTTTTTTAGTCTTTCATTTGAATTTTAAGATCAGCCTATCAAATACCAAAACACAAATTTGATTGGAATTTTAATAAATGTATAGGTAAATTTGAGGTTGGTTTCTCAACTTTACAGTATTGAATGTTACCATCCATGAATGTCACCATTTATTGTTTAGGGCATTGCTTTTGTCATTGAAGTGGTCAATTTTTATAAACGTTCCACATGCACTTAAAATTGTGATTTCAAATTTTGGGGTGCAAGGTTCTAACATTATGTCTATTAAAACCACCCCGTTTCCTCTTCCCCAAGGGTACTATTTTGACTTCTAACACCGTAGATTAATTTTGCGTATTTTGAGCTTCATATAAATGAAAGTAAATGAATACTTCTGTGTTACCTTCTTGTGTTCAGAATAAGTTTATTAGATAAATCCATGTTGTGTAGCTTCAGTTTTTCATTTTTATTACTTTATATTATTCAATTAAATGAATATACTACAATTTATTTTTCCATCCTATTTTTGATGGACATCTGAGTGGTTTTTCTCTTTGGGACTATTATGAATAATGCTGATATGAATATTCTTATCATGTTTTTTGCCTTATATGTGCCTGATTTTCTCCTGATTAGAGTTCACAGGGAATGTATATGTTCAACTGTACTAGATACTGCCTATATTCATTTTCTAGGGCTGCTGTAACAGATCACCATAAATTTGGTGGGTTATGACCACAGACATTTATTGGCTCATAATTCTGGAGGTTAGAAGTCCAAGGTATCAGATACACAGGGCTGAAATCCCTCTGAAGGCTATAAGGGGGGAGGATCCCTTCTTTTTCACGTCCAGCTTCTGGTGACTGTGGGCATTCCTTCTGGTTACATAGCTCCAGTCTCTGCCTCTGTCTTCACGTGGCCTTCTTGTCTGTGTCTTTGTCTTTTCCGCTGTCTCTTAAAAGGACTCCTGTCATTGGATGTAGGGCCCAGTAGATAGTCCAGAATGATCTCATATAAAAATCCTTAACTTAATTACATCTGCAAAGACTTTTTCCAAATAAGGTTGCAGTCACAGGTTCTAGGGGTTATCACATGGACATACCTTTTGAGGGGGTCACCATTCAACCCACTACACCACCAGTTTGAACTTTGAAAACAGTTTACACTTCCACCAACAGTACATGTGTGTTCCTGTTGACCAATATCCTTGCTAACAAAGATATGGTCAGCTTTTCAATTTTAATCATTATAATGGGTGTGTAGTAGCATCTCACTGTGGTGTCAATTTGCATTTCCCTGATTATAATGAGACTGAGTTCTTTATGTATTTCTTTACCATTGGGTGTCCTCTTTTTGAAGTGCCTATTTGATTCTATTGCCAGTTTTCTATTGATCTGACTTTTTGGAAAAACATTATTAACATAGAGTCCTTTTTTTTTTTTTTAAAGAAATCAGTTTCTTTTTTCTTTTTGAATTTTTTATTTATTTTTGGATGCGTTGAGTCTTCGTTGCTGTGCGCGGGCTTTCTCTAGTTGCGGTGAGCGGGGGCTACTCTTTGTTGCGGTGCTCTGGCTTCTCATTGCAGTGGCTTCTCTTGTTGCGGAGCACTGGGCTCTAGGCGCACGGGCTTAGTAGCTGTGGCTCAGAGGCTCTAGAGCGCAGGCTCAGTAGCTGTGGAGCACGGGCTTAGTTGCCCCACGGCACGTGAGATCTTTCCGGACCAGGGCTTGAGCCCGTGTCCCCTGGGTTGGCAGGTGGATTCTTAACCACTATGCCACCAGAGAGGTCCCCATAGAGTCCTTTTTACATTCTTGATTCAAGCTCTTTGTATGTTATCTATATTGCAAATAACTTCTGCTACTCTGTGACTTGCTTTTTACTGCCTTAAATGGTGCGTTTTGGTGTGGCTCAGTTTATTGGTCTTTTAAACTTTGTCCTTTACATGTCCTCCTTAAGGAATTTTTCCTCCCAATTGTAGTGCATAAGCATTTGTATTTTGGAAATGGACATTTTAACATGACATTTGCTATAAATTTTTTGGTTTTGAATTGTTTCTTGCATAGTTCCACCTTTATTTTGTTGACTCTAAATGCATTTAAAAGTTAAATGCTAATATTAACGCCAGCATTTTAACATTATAAACATAAATAATTAACCACTAGCATGTGATTTTTCTTTGATACTGAAATCACTTGGAGAGCAACTAGCCATTTATGCAATATGGGAACGTTGGAAAAATTTTAAATATTTAAATTTAATTTAAATTAAACTTTTATTTTAAGGTATGTATTTCTTTTAGATAAATAAAGTAAAAATATACCTGTAAAGTAAAAATTGCATACATTGGCAGAGTCATTTGATATATGATATACAATCCTGTGTTATAAAAATATTTTGTATACAGAAATGAATCCCTGAAAAAAACGAAAATAACGTCCTCTCACTTTTGGGGGTGAAAAACAAAGCCATCTGAAAAACAATGTGTAGGGTTTTTTTTTTCCCCTCACTGACTGAGGTGTTTTTTTGTTTGTCTGTTTTTTTGTTTTTATTTAATATCCCACTTTGGTTGTAGACTTGTCTATATTTTAAATTCCACACTGCTATTATATTTTGAGACTTCATTATTATGTATATTATAAGTTTGAAATTTTTGCATATTCCTGTTGAATTATTCTTTTTGTCATCAAGATTTTTTTCTTACGTCAGAAATGTTCTTTGCTGAAATAAAGCAGTTATACAAGAGGCAAACCAGAAGTGCTAGTGTCCTGCTTTTCAGTCTGGGTGAGTCCACAGACGAGGCTCAGTGTTTTCATAAGAGATGGGGACTGTGCAGTAGGAAGCCAGTTGGTAGCAGCAGCAGGGTGAGGGCAGCAGTGGACAGACTATACACGCTTGCGGGAGACTTGCTGGTGGAAAGCCTATACCCGTTGGCGGGAGACTGGCTGAACCGGTGACTCACTTGGGAAGGAAAGAGTATTTCAGAAGCGGAGTCCAGCCATACAGGAAGTAGAAAAGACTAAATTGAAAAATAGTAGAAGAGATTAAACAGCCTATTGAGATTTAATTCATAAAACATCAAATTCACCCTCTTAAAGTGTGCACATCAGTGGATTTTAGTATATTCACTGAATTGGACAAAATCACTACTATCTAATTGGGTTTTCTTTTTTTTTTTTTGATTTGTTTGTTTTTTATTCTTTTTCAAATTCCTTTCACTTTTAGATTGTTACATAATATTGAGCAGAGTTCCCTGTGCTATATAGTAGGTCCTTGTTGGTTATCCATTTTAAATATAGCAGTGTGTACATGTCAGTTCCAAACTCCCTAACTATATATATATATGGAGAAAAACATGGTTCAAAAGGATACATGCACACCAGTGTTTATTGCAGCACTGTTTACAATAGCCAAGACACGGAAGCAACCTAGATGTCCATCAACAAAGGAATGGATAAAGAAGATGTGGTACATATATACAATGGAATATTACTCAGCCATTAAAAAGAATGAAATAATGCCATTTTCAGCAACATGGTTGGGCCTAGAGATTGTCATACTGAGTGAAGTAAGTCAGTCAGTATATGCGCTTATATGCGGAATCTAAAAAAACAATAATACAAATGAACTTATTTACAAAACAGAAACAGACTCACAGACTTAGAGAACAAACTTATGGTTACCAGGGGGGGAATGGTGGGGGGAAGGGATATTTAGGGAGTCTAATTGTTTTTTATATATAAAGAGACTTAATTTTTTTAGAGCAGTTTTAGGTTCATAGCAAAATTGAGCAAAAAGTACAGCAATTTCCCCCATGCATGTGTAGCTTCTCCCATTATCATCATCCTAACAAGGGGTTTGTAACATCTGGTACGTTTGTTACAATCAGTGAACCTACATTGACAGTTGATGATCACTCAAAGTCCATAGTTTACTTTAAGGTTCACTCTTTCTGTTGTGTAGTGTATGAATTTTGAAAAATGTATAATGACATGTATTGACCATTGTGGTATCATGGGTTTTACGTTTTCCAAATGTCCTACGTTGGAATTATACAGAATGTAGACTTTTCATATTGGTTTCTTTAACTTATTAACATGCATTTAAGATTCCTCCGTGTCCTTTTATGTCTTGATAGCTCATTTCCTTTTAGTGTTGAGTAATACTCCATTGTCTGGATGTACTGCAGTGTATTATTCTGTTCACCTACAGTAGGATATCTTGGTTGCTTCCAAGTTTTGGCAATTATAAATAAGGCTGCTGTCAACATCCATGTCCAGGTTTTTAGGTGTACATAAGTTATCCACTCCTTTCGACAAATACCAACAAGTGCAATTGCTAGATCATATGATAAAGGGGTGTTAAGTTTTGTAAAAAACTACCAAACTGGCTTCCAAAGTGGCTGTACCATTTTTGCACTCCCACCAGCACTGAATGAAAACTGTTGCTGCACATCCTCCCCAGCATTTGGTGTTGTCAGTGTTCCAGATTTGGGCCATTTTAATTGGTATGTAGAGATATTTCTTTATTTTAATTTGCATTTCCCTAATGACATATGATATGGAGCGTCTTTTCATATGCTTAGTTGTCATCTGCATATCTTCTTTGGTGAGCTGTTCAGGTATCCATTTTTTCATCTGGTTGTTAGTTTTCCTACTGTTGTATTTTAAGAGGTTTTTGTATATTTTGGATAACAGTCTTTATCAGTTACATCTTTTGCAAATATTCTCTCCCAGTCTGTAGCTTGTCTTCTCATTCTTTTGACATTGTCTTTTGCAGAGTAGTCTTTAATCTTAATGTAGTCTAGTTGATCAATTATTTCTTTCACGGGTTGTGCATTTGGTGTTGTAGCTAAAGCATCATTGCCATACCAACCAAGGTTATCTAGATTTTCATCCTAGATTTTCATAGTTTTGCATTTTACATTCAGGTCTGTGATCCATTTTTGAGTTCATTTTTGTGAAAGATCTGTGTTTAGAGTCTTTTTTTTTTTTTTTAATATATGGATGTCCAGTCGTTCCAGCAACATTTGTTGTAAAGACTGTCTTTTCTCCATCTTATTGCCTTTGCTCTTTTATCAAAGATCAGTTGACTATAATTATGTGGGTCTATTTCTGGGTTCTCTATTTGTTCTTTCGCTAATACCGTCTTGATATGACAGCTTTATTAGGTAGGTTTTGAAGTCAAATAGTATCAGTCCTCCAACTTTATTCTTCAGTATTGCGTTGTCTATTCTGGGTCTTTTGCCTCTCCATATAAACTTTAGAATCAGTTTGTTGATATCAGTTTGTTGTAATTTTGATTGGGATTGTGTTGAATCTGTAGATCAAGTGAGGAAAAACTGACATCTTGATATTATTGAATCTTCCTATCTGGGAAATGAAATAGCTCCGCATTTATTTAGTTCTCTGATTTCTTTCATCAGAGTTTTGTAGTTCCCTTCATTTAGATCTTGTACATATTTTGTTAGATTTACACCTATGCATTTCATTTTTTTCCCCCTAATGTAAATGATATTGTGTTTTTAATTTCAAATTCCATTTGTTCATTACTGGTATATAGGCAAGTGACCTTGTATGCTGTATTAACCTTGTATGCTGCATTAACCTTGTGTGCTGCAACCAGCCTGTAGTCACTGCTTAGTTCCAGGATTTTTGTCATCACTTCTCTCAGACTTTCTGTATGAATGATCATGTCATCTGTGAACAAACAAAAGCTTTATTTCTTCCCAAATTATATACTTTTTATTTCCCTTTCTCAACCTCATTGCATTAGGTTGGACTTCCACTACAGTACTGAAAAGTAGTGGTGGGAGGGAACATTCCTG
>NW_006787152.1:301253-334992 GCF_000442215.2 Lipotes vexillifer
TGTTCCTAGTCTTAGCCAGAAAGCTTCTAGTTTCTCCTGAGGTTAGCTCTAAGGGTATTTTTTAGGTGTTCTCTATCAAGTCAAGGAAGTTCCCCGTTATTTCCAGTTTTGCTGAGAATTTTTATGGTGAAAGGGTGTTGGATTTTGTCAAATGCTTTTTCTGCATCAATCGATAGGATCATGTGACTTTTCTTTTTTTGCCCATTGACGTGGTGGATGTCATTCATTGATTTTCAGATACTGAACTATCCTTTCATACCTGGCATAAATCCCCTTGGACATGGTGTGTGCAATTCTTCTTATACATTGTGGCATTCGATTTGCTCATGTTTGTTGAGGATATTTGTATCTAAGCTCATGAGAGATAATGGTCCATAGTTTTCCTTTCTTGTAATATCTTTGTCTGCTTTTGATATTTGGGTACTGCTGTCTCATAGAATAAGTTAGGAAGTTTTTCCTCTGTTTCTGTCTTCTGGAGGAGATTATAGATAATTGGCATAATTTCTTCCTTAACTGTTTGGTAGAATTCGCTAATGAATCCATCTGGGCCTTTTGTTTTCTGATTTGGAAGGTTATTAATTGTTGATTCAATTTATTTATTAGATATAGGCCTATTCAGATTGTGTATTTCTTCTTGTATAAGTTTTGGCAGATTGTATCTTTCAAGGAATTGATCCATATCATGAAGATTATCAAATTTGTGGGAATCACAGTGTATTCCTTTATTATCCTTGTAATGTCCATGGGGCCTGTAATAATGTCCCTTCTTTCATTTCTGATATTAGTAACTTTTATCTTCTCTTTTTTTCTCAGTTAGCCTGGCTATAATATTATTTCCTTTTGTCTACTTAAAATGGATTTGATTTCCTCTTCTTTTTCTAGCTTCCTAAGGTGGAAGCATAGATGATTGATCTTTCTTCTGTCTGATACCTTATATGATCTTTCCTCTTTTCTATCATATGCACTCAATGCTATAAATTTCCCTCTAAGCACTATATTCTCTGCATCCCACAAAGTTTGATAATTCTTAATTTTCATTTAGTTCAAAATATTTTAAAATTTATCTTAAAATTTCTTTTTTCCCCTTTAGTGTGTTTTTTAATCTCTACATATTTTGGGATTTTCCAGCTATCTTTCTGTTACTGATTTCTGGTCTAATTCCATTGTGGTCTGAGAGCATACATGGTGTCATGTCCTAAATGTATTAAGGTATGTTTTATGACCCAAAATGTGGTCTATCTTGTGAATGTTCCATGTGAGCTTGAAAAGAATTTCTGTTCTGTTTCTGTTTTTGGATGAAGTAGGCGATAGATGTTAGTAATATCCAGTGGATTGATGGTGCTGTTGAGTAACTATGTCCTTACTGATTTTTTGCCTGCTGGATCTGTCCATTTGTGATAGAAGGATGTTGAAGTTTACAAATATAATAGTGGATTTATCTCTTTTTCCTTGCAGTTTTATCAGTTTTCACCTCACATATTGTGACACTCTATTTTTAGGTGCATGTACATTAAGTATTGTTATGTCTTCTTGGAGAATTAAGCCCTTTATCTTTATGTAATGTCCTTCTTTATTACTCGTAACTTTCCTTACTCTGAAGTCTGCTCTGTCTGAAATTAATATAGCTACTTCAGCTTTATTTTGACTAGTGTTAGTGTGGCACATATTTCTTCATCCATTTACCTTTAATCTACATGTGTCTGGATATTTAAAGTGACTTCCTTGTAGACAACACACAATTGGTCTTGTGTTTTGATCCACTCTTATAATTTCTGTTTTTAAATTGGTGTATTTAGACCAATAACATTTAAAGTGATTATCAATATGGTTGGATCAATATCAGCCATATTTGATACTGTTTTGCCCTGGTTCTTTGTTCCTATTTTTGTCCCCTTTTCTGTCTCTTATGGTTTTTTGTTTGTTTGTTTGTTTGTTTGTTTTGCTGTACGTGGGCCTCTCGCTGTTGTGGCCTCTCCCGTTGCGGAGCACAGGCTCCGGACGCGCAGGCCCAGTGGCCATGGCTCACGGGCCCAGCCGCTCCGCGGCACGTGGGATCTTCCCGGACCGGGGCACGAACCCGTGTCCCCTGCATCGGCAGGCGGACTCTCAACCACTGCGCCACCAGGGAAGCCCTCTCATATGGTTTTAATTGAACAATTTATATGGTTTCATTTTGTCTTCTTAAACATATAGATTGTATATATATTTTTCAGTTATTTTAGTAGTTGCAACTAGAGTTTGCAATATACACTTAAAACAAATACAAGTCCCCTTTCAGATAACACTATACCACTTCACCAGTCGTGTGAGTACCATATAATAACAAAATAATCTTAATTCCTCCCTTGCATCTCTTGTATCATTGCTGTCATTCATTCCACATAAGAATACATAAGCATATATATAAGCATTCATAATCAAATACATTGTATTATTATTTTGAACAAACTGTTCAAAATCAATTAAGAATAAGAACAATGAAAGGTTTTATCTGACCTTCACTTATTCTTTTTCCATGTAGATCTGAGTTTCTGACCTACATCATTTTCTTTCTCTCTAAATGATATCTTTTATTATTTCTTGCAAGGCATATCTACTGGCAGTAGGTTTTCTCAGTTTTTGTCTGTCTGAGAAAGTTGTTATTTTTCCTTCACTTTTGAGGGATAATTTCATAGGGTACAGAATTCTATGGTGGTCATTTTTTCTCTCAACACTTTAAATATGTCACTGCACTCTATTCTTGCTGACATGGTTTCTGAAGAGAGGTCAGATGTAATTCTTATCTTTGCTTATCTGTAGGAGCTTTTTTCCCCTCTGGCTTCTTCTAAGATTTTTTCTTTATCTTTGATTTTTTGCAGCTTGAATGTAATATGCCTACATGTTTCTGTTTGTTTTTGCGTTTTTGATATTTATCCCCCTTCGTATCTGACATTAATTTGGGGAAATTCTCAGTCATTACTGCTTCAAATATTTCTTCTGTTCCTTCCTCTCTTTTTTCTCCTTTTTTATTCCCATTATGCATATGTTACAACCCTTGCTCCATCATCCATATGTGCTTCTCTAAATTGAATTTTAAAGGTAAATCTGACCATTCTATAATCATGGAAACACAGTTGATGTGTGATAGTGCCTTTTTACCTGTTAGAAATACAAAGATTAAAAAAGAGGGATGTAGAGAAAGAGACATTCTTATGTACTGCTGGTAGGAGGATAAATTGGTAAAATCTGCCAGTTGTATGGTAATTTGTAAAATCCTTTAAGGTGGTTATACCCTTTGATCCAGTTAATTCCACTGCTAGGGATTTATACTAACTGTTTAATTAGTTATAAGTCCCAAAGATAGGTAGATGACAATCCATCACAACATTGTATATAATTGTAAACAATTGAGAACAACTAAATTATCCAATAGTAGGAGATTGGCTAAAGAAGTCAGAGTTTATCTAAAAAATAAAATACTATTTAGATACTGAAAATGATAATATGGATGTATAATTAATACTAGATAGAAAGTTTTTCATTATATATTGACATAAAGAAATAATTTCAAAATAACATGACTTCTAAAATCATTTTTAATGATTTATTACATTTTAATGATTATTTTATTATTTAATATTTTAATGATCTAAATAAATTTTAAAATGCATCTTATTTTAATGATATTATACAGGTGTTTGTTTTCTTGGTTTGTTTTTTTTTTTTGCGGTACGCGGGCCTCTCACTGCTGCGGCCTCTCCCGTTGCGGAGCACAGGCTCCCGACGCGCAGGCTCAGCGGCCATGGCTCACGGGCGCAGCCGCTCCGCGGCATGTGGGATCCTCCCGGACCGGGGCACAAACCCGTGTTCCCTGCACCGGCAGGCGGACTCCCAACCACTGCGCCACCAGGGAAGCCCAATACAGGTGTTTATTATAGATGGATACAAAATATCTGGAAGGTTAATGTAAAACTGTTAGCAGGGATTATCTCTGAATGGGTGGATTAAGGGCAATTTTGTTTTTATGTTTCATTTATTTCCCTTATCTGCATTTTCTGATGTTTTCCATGAACATATAAACTGTGTGGATTAAGAAATCAAAGACACTGGGGATTCCCTGGTGGTCCAGTGGCTAGGACTCTGTGTTTTCACTGTCAGGGGCCCAGGTTCACTTCCTGGTCGGGGAACTAAGATCCCTCAAGCCACACAGCATGGCCACAGCATAGATATTTTAAAAGTTTAAGAAGTCTTATTTTTTTATGTTTATCAATCAAATCTGATTAAATTTTTTAAAAAGCTTTTTAGCCTGCTTTTTCTTTTCCTAATTGCTTTAAGAAGCATAAAATGGAGGTGGAAGTGAATAGAGAAATAAGTACAAATGGCTAGTCAAAGAAGCTTAGCTGTATTAGAGAACATCCATTTTCTGTCAATTTGTTGCAAATGTCTTCAAAACTGAGACAGCTTTTAGAGATACTGCAAATTAAGGAGTTCATTAAAGTAAGGGAGACAGTTTTATGAGGCTACGTTTTTATCTCAACACTTGTTTGTTCATATGAGATGGAGCAGATACAGAGGGTTTAAAGCTCAAAAATAAATAAAAGCTCTACATTGTAGATGCTCAAAATGCTGTGAGCTCGAAGCCAGAAGAATCGCACCACTTCAATGGCCAAACTTAACCAGCTGGGATCTTTCTTGAGTATCACCTGACTCTGTTTTTTTAAAAAAAGAGAAGAATTTATCTTTTATCAGGGAATCTGCATTTTATAAAGCTTAAGATCATTATCTGTGGCTTTGCGGTTCTCTAGAAAAATAGCACATTTGATGGAATCCCAGACTCAGTATTTAATAGGAGGTCTGGATTGCATGAAATTTTCTTCAGAGAGATTAGATTAAGATTGCGAGGCAAAGCAGCCATTGTCTACATTTCTTCTGCTGCCTGAGTTAAATCTGCTACAGTGACATCTCCAATATGTTTTCACCAATGAAACAATGAAGAAGTAAATGAAAGCAATATTTTATTTTTTGAATTGTCAGTTCCCGTGATGTGAATTGTGACTTTAAAAAAGGTAGAAGAGAACAGAGATTTCTTTTTAAAGGACATTGGAAGACAGTCCTTGAAGAGGCAGCAGGGAAGTAGGAAGTAGAAAGAGTCCTGGTTTAAATTGCAACTCCACCCATTTCAAGCTGCGTAATCTCCCCCCCCCCACCCCTCCCTCTGGCGTGTTGGGTCTTCATTGCTGCATGTGGGTTTTCTCTAATTGTGGCGAGTGGGGCTACTCTTCATTGTGGTGCACAGGCTTCTCATTGCGGTGGCTTCTCTTGTTGCGGAGCACGGGCTCTAGGCACACGAGCTTCAGTAGTTGCAGCATGCAGGCTCAGTAGTTGCAGCTCACAGGCTCTAGGGTGCACGGGCTTCAGTAGTTGTGGTGCATGGGCTCAGTAGTTGTGGCTCATGGGCTGTACAGCGCAGGCTCAGTAGTTGTGGCACATGGGCTTAGTTGCTCTGCAACATGTGGGATCTTCTCAGACCAGGGATCGAACCCATGTCCCCTGCATTGGCAGGCGGGTTCTTAACCACTGCGCCACCAGGGAAGTCCCTCAAGCTGGGTGATCTTGAACAAATTAATATCCCCGTGCCTCCCTTTTAATGTACAAAATGAGGATATTATTTGTCTCAGGGTGTCATGAGGATTATTAAAATAAATAACATGTAAACTTACTGGAACACATAGATACCTATTCAGTAAATGATAGATATATATAATTCATATTATCGATAATTCTAATGGTGAAAGAAATGCTGTTATAACTTGTATTTCTAAATATCATCATCTGTGGTTAATTCAGTAGAGAAAAATTCTTTAAGAGAACTCTTTGATTTGACATTTATGCCTTATAACCAGAGTAATAGGCCTAATTGATATTTGTTCAATAAGATAAAAACATGATAAAAAGTGTTATTTGTGCACATGCTAAAAAAGTAGCTTTCATTTAAGAAAATTCCTTTCAGAATTACAGAAGGAAAAGGTTTTAAAATGCAAAAAAGAGGAACTGAAGTCAGTATGGCTTTTAAGATACAGCTATTCATTTTCATAACTTATTTGTTATTTGCTTAGAGATTTTGTTTATCATAGTGTTTGTATTTATTAGTTTGGAGTTGAAAAAAGAGGAAAATTCTTGCACACTAGCTCAAACACATAGTGGCTCATGCAACTGGGAAGCTGCCTTAGAGGCTCCTTGAACCAGGGATTTGGTTGGGAATCGGTCTCTTTTTTTTTCTCCTCAAACAGCCCCGAATCACATCTTTCCAGCTTAGCAACCCAAGAGAAAGCGGGAGTTTCCACTCCAGCTCAAAGTTGAAAATCTCAGGGAATGGCTGACGTATTACGTTGACCGTCTCAGTGTGAGTTAACGTTGACCTGGTAGTCAGGGGCAAATTGGATTTGCCAGAAGACTGGGGTGTGTGGAAGAGAACACACCTGGCAGAGTAGAAACAATAGCTACTATAACAGCGTTTTCAAACTGTGATTTTAGTACAGTGAGGTGGAACCATTATTGGGTTGTGAATTCCATATGGTGAGTCCTGAGTAGTAGCATTAAAAATTAAAATAGAGATTTTAATCAAACTGAATAGAAACTATCAAAGAATATCACAGTGAGGAGAATTATGGTTTCATGAAACTTTACATGGGGGTCACACGGGGTCCCACTCTTGGTTTAATGCTCTGACATCAGCGTCTTAATTTTTGAACAAGGGCCATGCATTTTTGTTTTGCACTGGGCCCTGCAAATTATGTAGCCAGTCCTGTCCTCTAAACACTGAATGGAGGGATCAGTAGTTCTAGTCATTTTGGCCTCCACCCGGAGAACTGTAGACGTTCTTCACTCTCACCTGTGCTCACGGGGCATGTGATACTGACAAGAGGAATATATCTTTAATTCTCTGTTAAACTTAGTTTCACCTGATGCCTCTTAGTTTTAATTCTTTTTTTTAAAATGACACGAAATGTGCTCTTCCTGATTAATTTGCAGCATGTTAATACATACTGTAATTAGCAGCTGATTTCCTGCCTCACTTCCCCAATGGTGCCAGGCTGACATGCCCAGTGAGGTCAGGCTGAAACTAATCATTGAGTCTGTGGCAGCCCAAACTTACATTTAATGTATGCCCCATTTCTCCCCATCCCCTCTCTGGTCCTGCATCCTTTAAATAGGCTGTCAGCTTACTGAAGGGAAAAAGACAGCGTCAGATTTAAAAGGTACAGGTTGTGTATTCATTAAACTGAGTTGCTGACATATAGTGTTCACGTGCCAGTGCGCCTCTCGGCTCATCTTAGAGTTGTCCGTGGAACTGGGTTAACGGCTAGACCCACCCCACCCCTAACACACCCCCACAAGAAAACCCCCACTGATTAAAAACTACAGAGGAAAAGGGTGCAGCATGTTTTATTTTTTGTCACCTGAAAAACAAAAATCTTAAAACAGTTTTACCTTTGCTTTGTGATTCAATGTCCAAATTACCCAGTGCCCAGTAAGAGTCCCTTTGACACAGATATAAAACATATATAATCTTTTGTTTTGTTTAATTATGTTTAATTCAGATTCACTAAAATGACCAGAGGTTTCATGTCTTAAGTTGCTTTCCCACTGAGAAGGGAGGTCTCGCCGGAGGTCTTGCTCTGGAACTTGTCAGACCAAAAGGAAAAGCTCCTAAGGTGTTGGAGCTGGAGTTTAGGGCGGTTTCAGCCATCCAGCTAAAAATGACTCACAGGTTGGAATTTCAGACGCTAGCTCACACAGAAGTGAGCTCTTTCAAAGGGAAAGACAGTCATGAAAAAAGAACCAGGGGGAGGGAGCCTTTTCTGACAAAGGCCTGTTGTTGACACTAATAATGAGTTCTCTGTTTTTCTGAGTCCAGCAGACTCTGGTCTCTGGTTTCATTTGAGATTGTGTGTTTTGGGGTCTTGGCATGTGAAGTGACGTATTTACCTGCCTTTCCACAGATCCTCCAGGCAGCGAGCACATTATAAGTGAACCAACATGTAATTGGATAAAAATCATTCTGTTCTGTAGACAGTGAATGAATTTTCATCAATAGATGTCATCTTCGTCTTTCTCCTCTCATCTGGAGAGGACCTTTTGAAACACAAAAGATAAATTTGAAACCTAATCTTGTTGAATGATATATATCACTTGAAGCACCAAAATTAACATAGAATTCCTAATATTCCAGATCATATGCTAAATTCTTAAACTAACCTGAAATTTCTCAAGTTGTGCCGATCATTTTGCTCATTATTCGGTCCCATTAACCGGCGTGCATCGTCACGAGGAGAAACGAGTACTCGTTGCTATTTCGTTATTCAAGTACACAGTCCCCATTAAGAGCCTGTTTCTTTGAGAAAAGGTAATTCTTGTTGGAATTATTACAATCTGTATTCTTCTTTTGAGAGAGTACAACATTCTCTGTAGGTGAGAAACTCATGCATTCTTATTGGACCTTCTGCCTGCCTGGGATACAGAGCTGTGTGGAGGTTGAGGGGAGTTTGCAGTTTCTCCTCTTCCCTTTCTGTGCTGTGTGGCAGATTTGTTCTAGTTGAGCTGTTTAATATAGGGCACTGCTCCAGTGGGGTTCAAGGGACAAAGGCCAGCTTTGCTCCCTGCCTTCCAGGGTAATACAGGTCCTTGTTTTCAAAAGCTACAACCTCAAAACATTAAAACTCGATGAATTTCCTACATTTAGAGGCTATTTTAGGACTTATTCCCTTCGAGAAGGAGCAAATGGGGGCAGAGGGGACCGTGACTTCAAGATTTAACAGTCTTGATTAAATATTCAGGGTGGGCTGAAGGGGAATAAAGAAGGTGGGAGGTTTGGCAAATGAGATCCTATGAAAAGAGACCAATTTGAGATTATATATTATTCCTTTTCCTTTAAGCAGTTTTCTCATCTTAAAAAGAGAGACTTCTCCTTAGACATTAATATTCTCATTCCATCTTATCAAATTGCACTGGAAGGCTCTTGTGGAAATCTGACAAGAGTTACTGTCATTGTTTAACTTTTGAGCACTTAATCTTATATGTTGGCGTGTTTTCTAATAGTTTCAGTGTAGATCTGAATTCCTTAGTGAGATTATAAGCTCCTTGGCAAGAATGGCTAGTGATGCATATTGGCAGAGCAGCTGACCACCTACATGGTATGTTTACAGTGGCTATACAACAGGACTGGGGGGAGGCTGCTTTGCCCCCGCCAGGGAATGTTTGCCAATGTCTGGAGACATCTTTGGGTCTCACAATTGGAGGGGTGCCACTGGCATCTGGTGGGAAAGGTCAGGGTTCTGCTAAACATCCTGCAATGCACAGGACCACCCCCCAGAGTGAAGAATTATCCTGCCCCAAATGTCAACAGTGCCGAGGTTGGAAAACCCGGCTTTAGAGGAACCCAGAGGACCGCCATACCTTCCCCCAGTTCGTCCCCTTTCCAGCTCACTGACATCAGGAATTCCAAAGTTAAGGAAGGTTCCTACATTTGGCTTTTGTCAGACCTCATTTTAAAATGCCAATACACATCAAGCTTCCCCTGACACTTATATATTAGGGTTATGGCATTTGCCCAATATCTCTTCCCAAAGGTAGATTTTGTAGAGAAAGATTAAGTACAGGAGCACAGAGAGTATTTCGGAAGGGAAAGGCGCTGGAAAGGGCTTATCAGAACCTAAAGTTCATTAATTTTTGCTAATAAGGACAGCCATTCTCTGTAGCCCCTCGCCCCCCCTGAGAGATCCCATGCAGCTACCTCGTTGAAAGCAAGAGCAAAGGGTACTCACTCAGAGGCAGTCACTCTTTATAGAATGCTGGTCCCCTCCAGCAGAGGCAGCTCCAGCTGTCCCTAGCTTACACTGCTGTTGGGCTTCAGACAGTGGCAGCAAAACTACATAACTGGCGCTCCGGCATCAGAGCGCCATGGTCGGATGTCCCCCTGGTGCTGAGCCCAGCCTGAAACAGAGTGAAAGTGAGCATTTGCACGGTTACCACCTCTCCCTTCTGGATCAAACTCAGAGAAAGTCGGGGGTACCCAAAAGTCTCATCAGATGTGCATTGTTTATTAGTCAGCAATCACAAGGGATGATGATGTTTGTTTTCTTTCTCGCAGATTCCTGAAAGTACACCTTCCCCTTTTGAGAGTGTTTCAACAGTTATCAAGAACAATTCACTCTCTCCATGTGCATTTTGAGTTAATGATGTATTATATCTGAACTCTAAAGCACTGGAAAAGAACTAGGAGAGTTTAAAAATAAAAGTTTTAAGGCAACAAGAGTTCTTCAATTTTTTTTTTAACTATAGTGAAAAATACATAAATTTTACCTTTTTTTTTAGGTGTACAGTTCAGGTGTACAGTTCAGAACCCATTAAGCCTTAACTCCCTACTACCCCTTTCCTCCAGCCCCTGACAATCACCATTCTACTTTCTGTCTCTAGGAATTTGACTACTCTATGTAGTTCATAAGTGGAATCATACATTGTTTGTCCTTTTTTGACTGACTTATTTTGCTTAGCATAATTTCTTCGAGGTTCACCCATGTATTGATAGTATATGTCACAGTTTCCTGCCTTTTTGAGGCTGAATAATATTTCATTGTGTGTGTACACCACATTTTGTTTATCCATTCATCCATCAATGGACATTTGGGTTGTTTCTGCCTTTTGGCTATTTGAATAATGCTACCGTGAAATGGGTATATAAATATTTGTTCAAGTTCCTGCTTTCAGTTCTTTTGCGTTACTGCGTTCAATTCTTTCTTTTACCCGGAAGTGGAACTGCTGGACTATATGGTAATTCTATTTGTAATTTTTTGAGAAACCGCCGTACTGTCTTTCACAGTGGCTGTACCACGTCATGTTCCCACCAGCAGTGTATAAAGGTTCGAATTTCACTACATCCTGGCCCAGCACTTACTATTTTGGGTTTTGTTTTGTTTTTTATAGTAGCAATCCTAATAGATATGAAATAATATCTCACTGTAATTTTGATTTCCCTAGTGATTAGTCACGTTGAATATCTTTTTATGTGCTTATTGGCCATTCGTACGTCATCTGTGGAGAAATGTCTTTTCAATTCCTTTGACTCAGGTTTTTGTTGCTGTTTTGTTGCTGTTTTAAGTTATTTATATAGTTTAGGTATTAAACTGTGTGGTGTATGATTTGCAAATATTTTCTCACACTCCACAAGTGATAGCAACTTCTTGAAGTCATTGTTCTTCTAGCATACTAATAATGGCACTCAAATCACTTCAGTAATAAGAAGATAGATTCTCATATGTCAATGATAGTTATTTTTGATCCACCCTGAAGTCAGGGAGAATGATCACTACGACCTTTGGATGCCCTTCCAGTCCTTCGGTTTTTTAAAAATAGATAAATAGTGCTTTTTAGCACTTATGTAAATTCGGATTTTTATTACTCTTGGCTGTCAAGTCAGCCAAATGTCCACTAGATGGTACTCGAGCTACAGCAGGAAGTATTTGCATAAAGCTGAAAGTAAACTCCGGAGTTGTCCTGACAAAGACTTGTTGCTTCACAAAAATATGGTATTTGTGTTAATTTGGACAAAGTGATCACATTTAGAAAATGTCAGAACCGGAGGTTAGAGTTCACCTCTTTTGACCTTCTCCTTATAAAATGAGAAAATTGGGATCCAATTAGGTCAAGTAACTTTCCCAAAGTCACTGCTAGTTACCAATGAAGCCAGGCTTTTACTCCCCATCTGGTACTTAACCTAATTCCCCATGTTGCCACTTCTTACTATTAGGAAGGCTTCCCAGAGTGTCCTAGAGTGTGCTAGGGCCTCGGGTAGTGTTGCTTCTTCCATGAGTCAAGGAAACTCCGGAAGTGAGCAAGATATTATATTGCTCTTGTGAAAGATCCTCGGGCTACAGATAAGGAAAACAGAATTCCTCTAGTTTACCTATTAATCTTGGGAGAGTCATTTAATATCCAAGTCCTGGTACCCTTATCATTAAATTAAGAGGTTGCATTAAATGTATGCAGATAATCCTTAAGCTCTGTATTATATAAAAATTTAGTCCAGAAGCCTGATATTTCCCTGACGTAAATCTTATTTTCTAGTTTGGGACATAGCTTTGTATTTCTTTTTCCACAGTAGAATGATGTGAATTCTTATTTACCTTTTCTCATGGTGTTGGATAAAATCTGGGCACCAGCTAACCATTTTTAAACTTTTTGCAACTTTCACTTTCACTAGTATTGGTACTGAACAGTACCAATGATACATAAGCCTGCAATTAAAACAGAACTGCTGGGGCTTCCCTGGTGGCACAGTGGTTGAGAGTCCGCCTGCCGACTCAGGGGACGCGGGTTCGTGCCCCGGTCCGAGAAGATCCCACATGCCGCAGAGCGGCTGGGCCCGTGAGCCATGGCCGCCGAGCCTGCGCGTCCGGAGCCCGTGCCCCGCAATGGGAGAGGCCACAACAGTGAGAGGCCCGCGTACCGCAAACAAACAAACAAACAAAAAAAAAAACAAAAAGAAACCAGAATTACTAACAAGATACTACTACTTTATAGCAATGTATTGCAGAATGTATAAAAATAGCACTTAAGTGGAACATTTATATAGGCTTCCCAGAGCAGCTTGCAGTGCTCAAGGCTGCTAATCATTTACAGATTTTCAGTTTCTCACCTGTCTTCTCCCTCAGTAAATTGTGGCTGTATTACCATTGTGCTTTGCTTTTCGCTCCATGTCTGTCTGTTTACAGAATCATCCCACCAGGCAGGACATTTTCAACTTTATATTTGTACAGCTCAGTAATGTTCAGAGTAACCGTTTTTGTTTACCCTTGTAATGAATGTAAATGATATATCTCTTCACATTTGATCTCTCACAATACAGTAATCCCTCACCAAAGTCAGAGTTACCTCCTTGAAAAGTACAGCAATTAGCAAAATCACAAAAGGCAAGATCATTGCCCCACAGAAAACAGGATTAGTGGGAAAACAATTTAAATGGCTTTGCCCATAGAATATTCTTATCACAGCATGTCATAGTTCTTGAAGGCTAAGGGAGCGAAAACCTTGCTCCCTTTTCATGGGTTACCTTATTCAGTACACACGTTGCAATCTTGAGCTTCGTTTTACATTTTCAAAAGTTTCCAACCAGCTGCGGTGCTTCTGTTACTAGCCTTTTCCTTTGTTTCATTCTTCTAGCTATCTGGAAAATATCTGTGGCACAGTCTGGCCTTTTCCTAAGTTATCCCAGGGTTGAGGGCCTGGTTTCCTGGGTTACGTATTAAAGGAGGGTGTAAGTCAGTCCATCCTCTGCCCTGTTCCACAGACCTGCCTCACGTCTGCAGTAGAGAGAGCAGTAATTAGAGTCACATCCTGCACTTGTTGATTAAGGAACCTGAACTGAACAGGGGCTTTTAAATATTTGGCATATGAGAAGAAAAACATGTTATCTCAGAATCCTGATGGGCAAGGGACTATCCCAGCTTTGTTTTTTGTTTTGAAAAATACCTCATGAAGAAAGTTCACTTTTGCTATGATTGAATTTGACGGAAATTATAGAAGACGACTTCGGATTTGTCATGTTCATTTAACATCCAGGTGTTTTCTAATTACTCATTGAAAAGCCAAAAAATAATGATTTACTAAAATGTTTAAAGATAGAGCCGTAAAATCGAGTTTTGCTCTGCCCATAATGGCATTAGGTTTGGATTATTGATAAAATTTGCATGACGTTGTTTTGAATGCCATGTTTACGCTGATCTGTAAAACATAACATTGATCTATAAAATCTGAAATATGTATTTTCAAGGGGGGGTCTGTAGAATTCTGCCAAGAAAGTACTTTGAACATATCCAGATTGGTTCATATCCTAAGGACACTCTGTTGAGTTCTTTTATTTATTTTTATCTGTATATATTTTTTAATGGGCTGTTTTTAGTCTTTACAAACAACATGATTTGTTTTTTAAATTAAATATACAGCAGTCTCTTTTGAAAGAAATTTTGGATATCTTTCAAAATTTTAAATACACATCCTTTGCCTCAGCAGTTTTACTTATTTGTGCACATTTGTACAAAAACTTATGTGCAGAGATGAAAAGATCATCTTGATCTTTGATCTTGAGATCAAAATGACTGGCTCAGAAAATTATTCAAGCTCTTTAAAAAACATGTAAGCTAGGTTTACGTGTGCTAACATAGAGTAGTCTCAAAAGTATATAATTAAGTGAAAACAAAGCATAGACAATACATATAGTATAGTCCATTTATCTAAAAATTATAATTACCTAAATACATATTATATGTTTGTATGTACATAACATTTTTCTGAAATGCTACAGGAAAAAATGGGAGGTAATATGAATCTGGGGTGGAAGGAATTCCTATTTTTCTTTGTAGTTTATTTTTCTTTTTTTTTTTTTGGCTGTGTCGGGTCTTAGTTGCGATACGCAGGATCTTCTTTGAGGCGTGTGGGATCTTTCCTTGCAGCGTGCAGGCTTCTCTCTAGTTGCGGCGTGCGGGTTTCCTCTCTCAAGTTGTGGTGCACAGTCTTCAGGCTGCATGGGCTCTGCAGTCGGTGGCACGTGGACTCTTCCGTTGAGGTGCAAACTCAGTAGTTGTGTCACGTGGGCTTAGTTGCCCCACGGCACGTGGGATCTTAATTCCCTGACCAGGTATCGAACGCGCATCACCTGCATTGGAAGGCGGATTCTTTACCACTGCACCACCAGGGAAGTCTCTGTATATTTTTTGATGTTAAAATTTTTTTACCTTATATATGTAATTTTCATTTCAGAATATAGCAATGAATTTAGTTTAGAAATTAGGACTTTGATATTTAGTAACCATTAAAACATAGATGTGTTGGGACTTCCCTGGTGGTGCAGTGGTTAAGAATCCGCCTGCCGATGCAGGTGACACAGGTTGGAGCCCTGGTCCAAGAAGATCCCACATGCTGCGGAGCAACTAAGCCCATGCACCACAACTACTGAGCCTGTGCTCTAGAGCCCACGAGCCACAACTACTGAGCCCGCATGCCACAACTACTGAGCCCGTGCACCCAGAGCCCGTACTCTGCCAACAAGAGAAGCCACCGCAGTGAGAAGCCCGCACACCACAACGAAGAGTAGCCCCTGCTCACTGCAGCTAGAGAAAGCCCGCAAGCAGCAACAAAGACCCAATGCAGCCAGAAATAAATTAATTAATTAAAATTAAAAAAAAAAATGTGCCATACATATCATTTATGCCATCTAAATGTACACCTACTTTTTCCTTGTGAAATATTTCCTGAATGAATTCCTTGACATTGTGTTCAGAACGTTTGTAATGTGTTCAGGGCTTTTAATTGAGTTGCTGCTTTAACTCACATGTTGATGCCTATGCCGAGTAACTTTAAGGAAAATCATGTCAAAACACATGCAACTTGTACAAAGGAAAGGGTAATTTGAAAATGGGTAAAAATAAGATTCTGAAAGAAAATGTAGGGCAAATGTCCTTGCATAGCAAGGACATTTAAAGGTGCCCCCCACTGCTGGAGGGAAATAATCCTTTGTACTTGAGGTTTCCAATAAGCTTTTTGACTTTGACTTGACTTAAATTTACATAATATTTTTAGACTAAGTAGTTAATCAAGAACTATTATAGTTGGAACGATTGATATTTGTATCTTTTAGAATTTTGCTTTTAGCTTTTAGGGACATATATGGATTTAGCAGGCTTAGAAAATTTCAAAGCAGTTCAAATATGTGTGATATTTATATGTTGGGGAGCTGAATGTTGATTGGGAAGAACTAAAAAAGGGCTTCAGGTGTGCCTGGAGCTAGTTATTGGACTCTTGGAAATTGAAAAAATCGATAAGCCAATGGGAGGTTTGTGTGCAGCTAGTGAAATTGGAGAACATTTGTAGCTCATGGGCTCACACAGCTGGTAGAAGCCAGAAATGCAGTTTTGGTTGATACGGTCCTTATACAAGTTGATATCCAAGAGGTAGTGAGAGCTCTGTGGTGACAGCTCATGGCTTGGTAGTAGTGGTAGAAAATATTGTAGTGAGTATTTTCTATGCTGGTAAGAATTGGAGGCCTGAGCCTATAAGAGCAGATACTGGGCTCTAAGAGATACAGATGTGAAAGTCATATTAGCAGTTCTCTTCCTAATAGGAAGTTATTTATGAGCTAGGGACCAGGCGGAAAGGGAGAGAAAATGACTCAGTGGTATGGGAGTAATTGTGGAAATATGGGGAAGAGATTTTTAAACTGGTAGAAAGTTGATGATTATTTGCAGGTCTGGTAAAGGTAAATTATTGGGGTAGCCAGAAGTGAGAGAAATCATTATGTGACCAAACGTCCTTGAGGATGATTCCTTTGCTGATAAAGATAAATAAATGGGGTGCAGTTTGTAGTACTCAGGATAGATTTTAGTCCGTTAGAAGACAGTTACTACAAACTTACAGCATGTTTATGTTTTAATACAAGCAGAGCTTAACTTGAAAGTTCCATTTCAATAGAATAATTTCATGGAGTCCTTGCCTTTCCAAAAATCTCATCAATTCCAGTTGGTACCTGAACTTTCAAATATGAGCTCAATTTAAGGCTTTGATCCTCAGTAAATGACACAAGCTCCAAGTTGAGATAACAAGCTGTTATCAGTGTAAATGAAAGCCATGGAGCAGACTTTGACAAGGCCCAGTGAAAGCAAACCCGAGGAAGCAGAGTGCTTATTAGGGTGGGATTGGGTAGGTCTCATGGGAAGGAGAATAATGATGAATCATAGAATTTTGGAGCCAGAAAGGATTTCAGTTACCCTTCTCATTTTACAGATAAGGAAGCTTGA
Organism: Lipotes vexillifer; assembly: GCF_000442215.2. Lineage (NCBI taxonomy): Eukaryota > Metazoa > Chordata > Mammalia > Artiodactyla > Lipotidae > Lipotes > Lipotes vexillifer. The sequence continues at coordinate 318,080 of NW_006787152.1, forward strand.
AGCTCAGAAATGTGAAGGGGAAATGAGGCCACCATCTCCTCCTACTTCAAGTTTTCCCTTAGAGAATTTATTAGTTAAGGGAAAGCTCAACTGCTATAAGAAAGCGTCCTGAAAATTCAGGGGCTTAAAGAGTTATAGACGCTAATTTCTTTTCTAAGGAAGCAAAAGCCAGTTCAGCCCAGCAGGTCTGCTGCTGGTGGCCAGTCAGGAGCCCAGGTTCCCTCAGGTCATCGCTCCACATTCCTTAGGCATGGTTACCAGGTGGGCAGTTGAAGCTGGGTCACCACCCCATCAGGTTTCAGTCAGCGGGAAGTACAGGACAGCATGTGGGATTATATCTGCTGTCTAAGCCCCAGCCCCAGACTGGCACACATCACTTTGTTCATGTCCCGTTTGTAAGAATTTAGTCAGATGGTCACATGTAGTTTCAAGAGATGCTTGGACATGGAGTCTAGCTGGGAAGTCAGGCCTCTGGCTACAATTCTGTTATTAAAGGAGGAGGGAGAAACCCATTCGGTTGGACAGTGATAGGTCTCTGCCATAGGGGCAGACCAGACTCCTGGTCAGGTGCCGTCAGCAGTTTTGGTTTTCAGAAATCCACAACTGTGCCACATGGCTTCCATCCAGGTTATAATTAGCCCTTGAAGTAAGTTTCCTAATTTGACATACTTAGCAGGTCTTAGAACCATCTTTCCTGTTACTAACTCTCGTAGATCCCCTATCCTATGAAGGACGCTTACATAGCAAAACAGCGTTGCTTACCGGGCCATAATATGCCCATTACCCAGGATCGTGTGGTGGTATCTGCCGTCAAGGTCCTGTTCTTATATCCAGACCCGGGAGGATGATTATGGCAGAACAAAGGAAATTCTGCAGCTCAGTAATCCTTCCTCTCTCTCTCTCTCTCTCTCTCTCTCTCTCTCTGTCCTTTTTTTTTTTTAACTGGTTCATTAAAATAAAATAACGGTTATAATTTGGGAACTTGTTATGAATGTTAAGTTAGGTAATACATTTAAAATACCTATTTATTTTGTTAAGAAATATTTATGAAGTGTTCCAGGAAATGAGCTAGATGTTTAGGATGCTCTAGATATTGCCCCTGTCCTTAAGAAGCCCCCAGCCCACTAGAGGAGACACTCAAGTAAGTGGGCAGTGATAGTGCAGAGTGGCAGCAAAGCATTTCCATAGCAGTACGTACGGGTGACATGGGGAAGGAAACAAAAGGCACCTAACCCTAGTCCTGAGGAAGCATGACTGGGCAGACACCTAACAACAGGTAGGAGTTTGCCAGCACAGAGACTCCAGGATCTTGAACATACCTTTTTATTTTATTTATTTTATTTTATTTTATTTTATTTTATTTATTTATTTATTTATTTATTTATTTATTTATTTATTTATTTATTTATTTATTTATTTATGGCTGTGTTGGGTCTTCGTTGCTGCACGCGGGCTTTCTTTTTAGTTGCGGCGAGCGGGGGCTACTTTTCGTTGTGGTGCACAGGCCTCTCACTGCGGTGGCTTGTCTTGTTTTAGAGCACGGGCTCTAGGCTCACAGGCTTCAGTAGTTGTGGCACGTGGGCTCAGTAGTTGTGGCACACGGGCTTAGTTGCTCCACGGCATGTGGGATCTTCCCAGACCAGGGCTTGAACCCGTGTCCCCTGCATTGGCAGACGGATTCTTAACCACTGCGCCACCAGGAAAGCCCGAACATCCCTTTGTAATTTGGTCTCCCCACACTCTTCCAATGTTACTTCTCAGTACTCCACTCATCAGGGCTCACGGGGGAAAGACCGTGATTTTGCTTTCATAAGAAATATTTTGCCTGACTTTGGCATTGTGAAGTCGGTCCCCACACACAAAGAAAGGAAAGTAGTTTGATAAAGGTAACATCAGGACAGGAGAATTCTGAGAGATTTTGCTTTTACTGTTTCCGATTAGGAAATCGGGACTTCCCTGGTGGTCCAGTGTTTAGGACTTCGCACTCTCACTGCCGTGGGCCTGGGTTCGATCCCTGGTTGGGGAACTAAGATCCCACAAGCCATGTGGCGTGGCCAAAAAAATCAGGAAACCATTACAGTATTTAGTGTATACACAGAGTAATTTAACATTGTTAAATATCCCAGTGGCTTATGAACATTTCAGTTTATTTAGATATTTTGGTTCTTCAAGGGAAAATATCCACTGCCTTTTTTGTCATTCATATTATGTAATAATGGTTTTAGGAAGCATGTTAAATAATGATAAACATGATCATCAGATAAACACCGTAGTGGTATTTCTAGACTTCCCTAGGGAAAAAAGTAGTTTTACCTACCTCATGAGTATGGTTTAAACTATCAGATTGTACTTCCTCTCCCTGTCACCCCCAGTCATATCACCGCATTCCCAAGAATCCTCCCAAAACAATTTTATATTTATACGTAATATAAATATATATTTATACATAATATATATATTTGAATATGCAAAATTTAAATATATATAAATTCGATTTATATATATCTGAAATATCTGATTGCAGGCATCTTTTAATCCGTGAAAGCTTATTTGCTCTCTAGTTAAAGAGAAACTCTTAATCTTAGCCTTGATCATCTTGAAAGCAGTGGCATCCACAGAGCCATCCATATGCAAAGTAAGCATGACTGACAGTTTCATAAAAGGACCGTCTGTCATCCTAAAGCCAAGAAAACATGTTAGACTCCGGTAAGAAGTGAATGGTAAGATGTGCCTCCTGCAGCTATTTCATATCTTATCCTGAAAACTTTGTCAAAACACACCTGTACACACATGCACGTGTGTGTGTTTATATTAATGAGTATACCACCTCCCAGTGGTCATACTGAAGAATGTGTATCTCAAGTATGTGTCTGAGCAATGTCCCTTCAAAACGGGACTTAAGATTCCCCACTCTTCCTATTCATGGGGGGAAAAAAACTCCTCAGCGAATGCATCTGTAAGAACACTGATTTTGAAATTGCCCTCAATTTAAATATCACTTTGGAGTAGTAAACAAAAATCATAGGCAGAATAATGTCTATAGAAAGCCAAGTTTGCACAAACACCTCAGGGTTACAAGGTTTAACAATGGACAGAGACAGTTCTATGTAGCAAAACAAGAAAATGAAGAGCCTTGGACTGAGGGGTGAGAAAACCGAATTGTACCCTTGGCATCACCAGAAATGCTCTGTGGATTCTGGAGCCAGTTCTTCAACCTCTGCAGGTTGCAGTTAGAGCCGCCATAAACAGAGGAGAGTGGGTCTGGGTGAACTCAGACCCTTCCTGTTCCCTTCCTGTTTATTTCTTAATGCTTGAGTGGGAGTGTAAAACAGTGTTCACATCAGTCCTATCAGAACTTTTAATAGCCTGGCAGTTCACTGATTAGGAAACATTTATTGAGTACCTACTCTACCTGCCCAGTGCTAGTTGCTGTAACCCATCAATGAATGAGACACTCCTAAGTCTCAAAGTCACTTTTAAAGGCTCTTAATGAACCGTTGAACACTTATCTTTAAGTTTTTCAAATTCTGTAGTATTTTTACCGAGGTACATCTACTGCAGTTTTGCTGAGAGACCTCTGTACACCATGTTTGTCTTGTTTTATTATCTGTTTGACAATTCAACTGCAAACAGTTACTTGCCAGGGTGATTAACTTACAAGTGACTACAGATTTTTTTTAAATGAGCTTTGCCTTCACACTGTGTGCATAAGACTTTAGAGAAAGTCATTTTGTCATCCACTTCCAAGGGAAGCATTTACCAGCACTGTTTGATATATGCGTCTCTCACACTGCCTGAATACGGGCACGGCATACCTGCAGCTGTCATATATCAGGATAGTGGCACCTCATTTCAAATTCATTTTCACATTTCCCTTGGCAGAGCTACAGTGTTAGAATTAATATAATTTCACTTGGGTGGCCTGTTTTGGGGGTTTTTTTGGAGGTCTCTCTGTTCCTCACCTCATTTCCTAGTCTTCTGGGCAACAACCATCAAATTGAAATTACAGGAAGTGAAAGGTCTTCCTTGTTTATTACTAAGGAGAAGGGAGAGCTGTTGATACAGGTTGACTCTTGGTATCCACAGGGGGCAGCATTGCTTTGAGTGAGGTCACAACTCTATACCCTCTGTCCCCAGGCCACCCACGGCCCCATTATAGAATTTCTGCCTACTTCTAGGCTAACCACCGTTATTCATGTCTTTCCTTTACTGGGCTAATTTACAAAACACACTCAGCTATCTCAGAGATCATTCAAATTGCCTAAACGAAGATTACAGCATCTACTTGTTCGTTTTACTGGTTACCTGTCAGGCTTACCTAGAGTTAGACCTCGGTACAGGATTACTTCAGAGCCACATATTCAATCAGAGAAGCCACCCAACCCACTCTAGAATATTTCTGTCCTTTTGGCAACACCTCCACAGAACGTGTGGAATCCCTGCAGACCTTAGCAAGGCAAGACCACAGAGAAAGCTGGACAGACTCTTCCAAAATCAAGGTATTAGGCAGTGTGTTGGGAAAGGTAGGATATTACTGATTCCCATGCCTGGAATAATATTGAAAGCAGGTGCCCAATAGGTCCCTTAATCACCTCTAATTGCTAAGTGGGATTCCAGTGACTCTACATGATGCCTGCTCTTTAGACTATAAAAGGGAAAAGATTTGTGAAGGAATAACCTGGAAAGCCAAACCAGTACTGGGTCTCCCTTTATTAGACTCATGAGTGAGTATGTATTTCAGTCACTTTAGAGGAGTATCACTGCCACTGTTTCAGATATGTGCCCTTTTTTTACCCTTGTTCAAAATGTGCACTCACCCAACAAATACTTCTTGATCACCTGCCACGACAAGGTGATGCTAGGGTGTTGGAAGAGATAAGAAGTAAGTAAGACACAGCCTTTACCCTCCAAGAAGCTCGTGGTCCATCACGGTTGATATAACATATACATGAATAAATATATTGAAAAGTCAAGGGAAGTTAATATCACAAGTGATGTTAACAAGCCTTGTGTGATTTCAGAGATTTTTTTTTTCCAGCTTGATGAGTGGGGAGGCCTCAAGAAAGAGGTGGCTTTTTTTTTTTTTTGGCTGTGTTGCGTCTTCGTTGCTGAACAGGGACTTTCTCTAGTTGCGGGGAATAGGGGCTACTCTTCATGGCGGTGTGCAGGCTTCTCATTGCGGTGGCTTCTGTTGTTGTGGAGCATGGGCCCTAGAGCACGCGGGCTTCAGTAGTTGTGGCTCACGGGCTCTAGAGCACAGGTTCAGTAGTTGTGGCACATGGGCTTAGTTGCTTCCCATCATGTGGGATTTTCCCAGACCAGAGCTCGAACCTGTGTCCCCTACATTGGCAGGCAGATTCTTAATCACTGTGCCACCAGGGAAGCCTAAAGAGGTGGCTTTTAAGCTGAAACTTGAAATAGGCCAATTTTCATAAGAGGGAGATAAGGATTAAGGATATTCCAATCAGAGAGAATGGTGGAGATAAAGGCAATAAACCAAAAAATACAGGCCTGTTCAGGAAAGGTCGAGCCACTCCCTCTAGAGAATAGACGGCATGGGGTCAGCCTCTGAATACCATCTTGGAAATGAACTTGACTGATTCATATTATTTCTAAGTTACATACTGATGATAGCCTGATAATCTCTAATGGGATTATATTATCACCAAAACCTCTTGACATTTAAAATGTTCTTATTAAGGCCTCATCTATATTTGCTAACTAAGTAAAACTACATTAGGATTTAAACTGTTGGAAAGAGGCAGGTTCATTTGCTTGCTTGCTTGTTTTTCATATTTTACATTTAAGATTGGGTGTCCAAAACATCTGTTCTTGATAATCCTACAACAAATACAGGGGTCAGTACAATAAGTTGTTAGTCCACGCATTAGGGATTTTTGTACATTGATCGAAAGGAATTGTAAGATTGCTTCTTCAATATATTAATTTGGCATTTATAAAAGGAAAATGTTTGCAGCTGATTTTCAGTGGAGATAGTGTTTTTATAAAGATGAATTAGATGTAACGAATCAAGTATCCTTTTGCCAGTCAGGACTTCTACTGCAAGATTTCAAAACCGTGCATCCATTTGGCTATAGAGACGTTTTAGCCCAGCCTTGCAAAGTATTTGCTATTGTAGTGTGACTGAGGAGACAACGGTCCAGATTAGTGAAGAAATAGAGAATACCCACAGTATTTTTCTTCAGCACATCAAGACCCATCACTGGGTATGAAATCAATTTAGTGGGTCTTGTTCAGCAATTTTTTTTTTTAATACAAGCCTAGGGAAGACAGAATGCACTTGAGTAGAAGAGAGTTCATTGCATATTATAAGGAAAAATACTGTTTCGTTAGACTTCAGGTTCAGCTGTGTATAGTTCTGTATGCATTTGTTACTGGATTGCTTTGTAAACTGTATTTCTTACTAATTTCTTAATAATGTTTGAAAAACATTGTTTTAGAGAAATAACCCTTTATTTCTTTAAGCTGTGTACACAGTAAGTGGAATTACATCCACAGCTGTTGGCCTGGGAGACCCGTCTAAGTCCCAGTGTCAGTAACTAGAGAAAAGTGATCCACACTTAGCGTAAAAAAATGTTTCTAAAGTACTTCCGTTCTCATCAGGAACTTTTTCCCATACGTACATGTTCCTGAGAAACTGAGACAAAGAAAAGGAATGATGAAGGGCCTGCTAACATATTTAAAGCTTACTGACTGTTTTCCTTGAAAATGTTTTGTTACCTGGTTAAGGGAGCTCTTTCTGGCAAGGGGTCCATTGGGGTGAACACCCAAGAGCCCTTACTTTGTGAAGGTCTGGTTGGCATCATCAGCTCATTGCTCCTGTATGGTCAAGCCTCTCTTCCCCACAAGGAAGAGCTGGTACCAGTTCTGACTGGACTCCAAGCAGGAAGGGGGCTTAGGCAGCTGGGGAGAGAGGAAAAATGTCAAAGCCATGCATAGTATGAAGAGCCTGGGGGCAGAGGGGAGAGTGAGGACGGCTGTCCTTCCCGAATGCAGAGGCTGAGAAGTGCGGGGATGGAGGAGCTAGGAGTGTTAGATATAGCCCACCTTTGGAAATGTCAGAAGCCAGGATCCCCAAGGGTCCTCATCTCGGGCCTTCTCCTTACCTTGTCTCCCGCCTGTCCTGAGGAATCTCTCCATTCCTGTGTTCAACTTTTTAAAACTGGAGGCATCTGAGCATAACAACAGGAGCAGTCCTGATATAGCACTGGGGACTGAACCTGGACCACGTTGCACACTTGATTCCCACCCCAGTGAGCTGGTAACCACTTATTAAACACGTCTCACATGTATTTACTTTGGAACTTATTAAACATTTGTCATGTTTGTGCGGTGCCACTGATTTCCCAATTCTTTTTTGACAAGAACTGTTGACATTTTCTCTCTAAAACTAAGGAGGGTTGGGAATTTAGCACAAAAGGGTTAATTAACTTTTTCTGTTACACAGTGCTCTCAAAGATTTCGAAGGCCTAGAGTCGTGGATTTTACTACGCAGCCTGCTGAGCTAGGTTGTTCACAACTGACCTGCTCTTGTCACCCTTCGCAGCTGTTTAATGGGAGGCAATTTATGCCCCACTTTCACTGTAGTGCCTACTTAAGGCATCGGGCTCTACAAAGCTTTGCGCTTGTCCTTAAAAGTTAATTGGGAGTGTCAGGGAAGGAGCGAGTGCCAGGTACATCTGTTTCCTTTTCCCAGAATGGTAGTGAATCCTTTGATGTTTCCAGGGTGTTTTAGGAAAGCCTCAGTCATTTACTGTACTTTCATGATCTAGGTTTTAGATTTTCAGCACCTTGAAATGACAGTTTTACAAAAAGATACTGTTTGTAGTGCAGTGAGATGTAGATTTAAAAGAAAAGGTGAGTAGTGAAGTAATCCATTTAAAAATAAAAGCTGAAAATATTTATCCTGTTAGTATTTCTTTCACTGGACGTTGTTTCATCTTAAAAGGTTAGATAGATAGATGAACCTCTAGATCAGGAAACTGGAGCCTCGAGAAGTGAAAGGACTTCCCATGAAGTGGCCTTGAGGTCTCGGCTGACAGCTAAGTTGTCCTGACACTCATCTCTATACCACATTGTCCGGCTAGATCGAAATATGGGGAATGTTCACCAACATCTTAAACATGTTGCTTTTTTTGGAATGAGAATACTTTTTTTTTTTTTTAATTTCTCACCAATTGATAACATCCAACATGGCTGCATAGGAAAAGCATGAATCTGGTAGCTGGGGAAATTCAAAATTGATCCTCAGATCTCTCCATCTGTACAGTGGGGAAAACGAGTAGTTCATCTCACAAGGTTTTGTGAATTAATCGAGGTAATATGTGAACCACCCAGCACAGAGCATATGCTCAAGAAATAAATTCCTGCAGAGGAATTACCAGCTCTAGACACATCCACAGAGTCAGGGAGGTTGATCTCTAATGCCACCTCACCTACCCCTGCTGTGTTGTCTAAGACAGGGGTCCCCAACCCCCTGTACTGGTCCGTGGCCTGTTAGGATCCGGGCCGCACAGCGGGAGGTGAGGCGAGTGAGCGCAGCTTCATGTGCCGCTCCCCACTGCTCCTTGTCACTCGCATTACCACCTGAACCGTCTCCCCCCATCCCTGCCCTGAAAAATTCTCTTCCACAAAACCAGTCCCTGGTGCCAAAAAGGTTGGGGACCGCTGGTCTAAGAGGTGCTGTGGCTAGCTGTGTGGACCTTCAACTTGCCCCCAGAATACCTAAGGTTTTCCGAATACAGTGTGGGGCAACCTTATGCACTATCCCGTTCTGTCCCTGTTCCCCATCAAAATTAAGGGTCCTTGGACCCATTCCCTGCTGGTCTTGCTAGTGTTATAAACTAGTGTTCTTAAGAACGGTAATAACTAAAATCAGATTGATGTATCGCCTTAGAACGTCATCTCTCCAGCTAGAGACTTGATCTCATTTAAAGCAAACAGGGTGCTCTCTCATAATCTCCTTCCTGTCTTATTTTCTTCTTACTGATCTTCTCTTTGCTTTTTTCAATATGAAGTCTTCTCCTTGACAGAGTAGTCAAGAGCAAAGTAGAAGTTAAGAGGTCTGGTTTTGTGTGTGCCATTTATCTGGCAATGGACTTGTCTTTTCCTTGGATGTCTTACCTTTTGATTTTTATATCACTTTTTTAATATAAAATAATGATATTGTTAATTTCCTAGAGTATATTAGTCCATTTTTTACCATTTTAATAACCAAGGGAATACATGTTCATTATTTAAAATTCTGAATATACAGATGGCTACAGAGGAGAGTAAAAGATTCCTTCATACTCTTACTCGACCTTCTACACTTCCAAATTTAGGGGACTACTTCCAGCAGTTTTGTGTTCATCTTCCCAGAACTTTATTTTTTGCACATGAACCAATAACCTCTTTTTTTTTTAAGTTTAAAAAATTAATTTTTGTTGTTTTTGGTTTTGGCGGTACACAGGCCTCTCACTGTTGTGGCCTCTCCCGTTGCGGAGCACAGGCTCCAGACACACAGGCTCAGCGGCCATGGCTCACAGGCCCAGCCGTTCCGTGGCATGTGGGATCCTCCCGGACCGGGGCACGAACCCGTGCCCCCTGTATTGGCAGGCGGACTTTCAACCACTGCGCCACCAGGGAAGCCCTAATTTGTATTTTTAAATCAATAATGGTTTACAGAGCTGAATAACTAAAAGATGTATAATTTTAAAAACAGCAGTTCTGGGCTTCTCTGGTGGCACAGTGGTTGGGAATCCACCTGCCAATGTAGGGGACACGGGTTCGATCCCTAGTCCGGGAAGATCCCACATGCCATGGAGCAACTAAGCCCGTGCACCACAACTACTGAGCCCGCGTGACACAGCTGCTGAGGCCCACACACCTGGAGCCTGTGCTCTGCAACAGGAAAGGTCACCGCAATGAGAGGCCTGCGCACCGCAACAAAGAGTGGCCCCCACTCTCCGCAACTGGAGAGGGCCCATGCACAGCAACGAAGACCCAATGCAGCCTAAAATAAATAAATAAATTTTTATAAAAGAAAAAAATTCCTTAAAAAAAAAAAAAAAACTTAACCTTTAAACAAAAAACAGCAGTTTTCTTACTGCTACCCCTCCACCAGTCTGATAACCAGATACATTACCCTCAACTCTTATCTCTTGTTTGTTGTTATTTCCCTCATATGTCTAAGTGCTGTATTTATACCACTGTTTCTTGATTTGTCAAGATTATTTTCCTTTTATGGTGAATAAAAATCATACTGTCTTAACACTCCTACCCCATTTCTTCTCCCATCCTTTCCACGTAGGTATAGCACAATTTTTGTGTAATTCAGTGTTTACACTATGTGACAATATAAATGTTGTTCATTGATGAGCTAAGTATTAGACTGTGCTTTCAGTCATTTTGTGGTCAACTTTCTTTGGAGTTAACAATTGCCTTACTTTTTTTTTTTCTTTGTATATATTGCTAACTGATTTTTTTCCAATTCATCAACAGATCTTTGAAATCTTATAAAAGATCGCTGACTTATCAGTTCTTTTTTTTCTTTTCCTTTGGAGATCTCCTTTCTAGATTCCTTTGTCCTCCTTTTCTAATCATGACTGGTTGCATCTTAAACACTTATCATTCTGGGACTTTGTTTTACCATCATCCTGGGAGTTCACAGCTTCTTTTCTTTGTTGAGTTCCCTGCTTCTGGATCCATCGTTGTCTTTTTTTCTTGGTTTATTTCCTTATTCCTGTGAAATTATTCTTTTTTCTTTTGCTGTAACTTCTTTTGGCTAAATGGAGAACTACTTTTGCTTTTTTTTTTTTTTTTTTCTTTTCTGAACTTTTCTCTCCAATTTTCCATTTCTTTTTACTGCCTGACAAATTTCCTGGAGTTATTTTCCCAAACCGTCTTTTTTGTTTGTTTGTATTTTGGCTCTTACAGATTTTCTTTTTTAAAAAACTCTCGGCTCTTTTTATGCTCCATATGTTCCCTTTTAAGTTAGTATCCTTTGGTGTTTCAGCAGTGTCTTTCTGAGGCTTTTTTTCTTTCCTTTTCAAAGTATTTTCCGTTTTCTGCATTGACCTCTTTCCTATGATTTCTTCTTCCTTCTCTCTCTCTCTGTTTGCTCAGATTTCTGTTTCCCATGCTGGGAATTTTCTCAAAGGTTTGGAATTCCTAGGTATTTTACAGTCGTGAGGCAGTAAATAGCTTTCTTCTCCGTGCCTCCTCTCCAGCCAGGACTTTGAGTTAGGAGCCCAGGTTTGGGGATTTAAAAACTGCATAACCCCGCTATTCCTCTCACCAGTCCTGCTTCCTATATACATCCACGAGCTCTGGAACTTGACCCCCACTGGGTTCTGCTTCCTCTCCAAGGACCAGTGCACCTCCAGTCCTCTGTGTTCTCAGTGAAAGGTTATCACTTGATTGTCTCAGCCTGCCTGAAATATGGAAAGGTGTGTAATAACTTTCAGCATCCTTTCTGGGTCAGTGCAGATATTATATATTTGACAGATATTCTTCCACATCTGTGTCTGGAGTTGTTGCTCAGTTTCTTCATCGGGTTTTGTTGGTGTTTCATTTTGCTGGGGTCTCAGGGAACAGAATGAAGTAAATATGTCTTTTCCTGAAAGTTTCTGAAATTTTCTCTCAAATCCACGTTGCTCAAGTCCTTATACGTTACCCAATTATCTTTGATTATGCGGTTTTCTTCAGTTTCTCCCCTCCCCCTATTTTGTCTTTTTGGAAGTTCAGATCATGGGGAAGCTCCTTTGTGGTGACAGTGATTTGGGAAGTTTATTTTCACCTTCATGAGAATGGCTTGGACTAAGTGATCCAAATCATATCTTTTGAGACTGTCTAAATCTTTTAGGGTCAGTGTCAGTTTTAGAGACATGCCGTGGAATTACACAGGGTCACATCAGAAGTGGATTTCTGAAAATGTAGTTATAGATGTTCACCCATAAAAAGGAAAAAGGATGGAGAGAGGGAGAAAGAATAAGTTATGCAAAAGGCTCTGGCTGCCTTTCACCCAGTGAAAGGATGCAGTGAAATAATGTGTGACGCAGAAATGGTATCAGTTGTTCCCATGGTTAGTCTTAGTTCCTGCTTCCCTCACCTCGTGTGAGCAGCTTGCAGTGCAAAGTATGAGCCAGTGTTCAGTGGTTCTAATTCTTCGTTTAACAAGTCCCCCTAATGCAACCACAGACCCAAACCAGACTTCATCTGTGCTCACTAAAGGAGCCATGGCCTTTCCTACCACAAAGGGAAAGAAGAGCAGTCTGTAGCAGACATACAGCATGGCAAGACGGTCTTGGGGCCACCAGTAGGTACCTTCACAATACACTTTTAAGGGTAAGTTATTAGACTCTATGTAATTTCCACCTTGCACCCTGATCCTGATTTTACTAAATTACATTCCTGAAGTCAGTGGAAATATATATGGATTATATAAGACCTGTGCCCTTTTCTAGTATCACAGCCATGAATGAGCACATGGTCACTGTCACCCAAAATTCCTTCTCCTTTTTTTCTGAACTTCCACTGAGAGTTCAGAGTTAGATCAGGAGCTGCAGTTCTTACTCATTTACTCGGCCTTAAGAAGATGGAAGTGTTGGTTGGGGTGCAGGGGACAGATTGGGGAATTTCAGAAGCTGTTCTTAGAGTTGAATGAAATTTATAGCTTATAAGCTTGCAAAACCTTAGAGACATACTAAATATTTGACACGTTTGGCACAACTCAACTACCAGTCAGTCCGAAAAGAGGGTCAGCCAAAGTGGACATTTACCATCAACTGAATGTTAGCCAGTTTACAACACACATCCATCCTTACAGTTGCTGCTTCACTCCGCCTCTGCTACTTTCCTTTTCCCTCGTCTGGTTCTTTTCACCAGTAGAATTCTAAGCTCCTCTCCTTTTACCGCTATTCAAGTCTCCAACACATTGGGATTTGTGGGTTCACAAATTTCTCAACACATGCATATTGTCTGGATACCTGAGAAGTTACTTCATCTCAAAGGTTTTGAGTTGGATGCATGTGCTCTTTCAAGGCTGTGTGCCGGCTTGCTCCCTCTCCCATCGAATCTCCGTGATAACACCGTGGTAGAGTCTAGTGATGCTGTGTCTGTGACCACAGGCACGGATTTTCCCATGTGAATTACTGCTGTTTTCTCATGCGCTGATCTTTGCAGGTCTTCCCTCAATTCTTTCAAAATCGTCTGCTTTCTTCATGATACTTGAATTATCCACCCATCCACCCCCAACTCCCACCTCTTTCCTTTCACTATACAAGAAGTTGATTTTGTATGGTTTTAAATGTTCTGTTAGTTGTCTTTAAAGGTGTTCATTTGTGTTGCACTTGTCTCTGATCTCACTTGGTTATTAGCTTCTGGAAGAGATCTTTTACCTCCTTCATAACACGCAGAATGCAGTTTTCTATACTTAATGGAACATTGATTTTTTTGAATGTGGCTACTATGTGGAACATTCGACATTTTTTGTCCGATTGCCCAATTTAGTAATAAGGTTATATTGCAAATGCTTTATAAAAGCATTTTATTAAAAATGTTTTAAGTTACTCATCAAGTTTTTGTCAGAATAAAGAGCAAAGAGAATAAGCAAACTCTTCTCTAGGGCAGAATATTGAAACTTTCCAGTTTAGCAGTTTACAACCAGTTTTCAGTTTTTCATTGGTGTAGATAATGCTTTTTTGTTGGAAAAGTAATACTTAGTCTCTTTGTAAATGTTATAATATCCTTTGTACCTTCTATGTTAATTCCTGTCATGTGCATATTCTGCAGAATGCTGGGAATTATAAAAGGGGAAGAGCCCATTGTTTCCTAAAGCTCATTAGTCTAAAGCATAATTGAGAGGTTTATAGTTTTCCAAGGAGGGATCTTTTGAGTGGGCCCAAAGGTTCCTGTGAAATTCATGGGGGGGGGGGGGGGGGTTGAAATTCATCGGGTGAATATCTTGTACCTCCAAATAAGTCATTCAAGATGGGGGTACTGATTTTTTTAAGCCGACAGTAAACATTGCTTTAAAAAGGTGCCAAGACCTCCTTCTAGTGTGCACTGTCAAATAAAAGCACTGGTAAAAGAATAAGGATCAAATAAATCATCGAAAACTGCAGATAATGCATGCAACAGAATTTTAGCCAAAAGTTTACCCTCAGATCCTCTAGTCATGTTTTAGTAGCCACATAAACCGAAATTGAGTGGTTTGAACTTTTCATGTTTATTTCCCTGCCCTCCCTCCACATTGTCTCCAGTCCTCTGGAGGAATATAGACTAAAAGCAGGGACAAAGCAAACCCACACGTAGATCCTTAATAGTGTCTTATTAACTAAGAATGTTTGTAGAATTACTGTTTTTAAAGCTACTTAAAGTCATATAAAAATATATCTCCATCTTCAAATGAGGACTATTTCACAACAATTTTATTGGTTTAAAATGCCAGATGTATATTACTAAATCATCTGGAAAGGCATTTTTACATGTGTACAACATCTGAGTAAGTAGATCTCCTGCCCTGACACTAAAAATTAAGCAAACGAATTAAAACATTGAGTGTCTTTCTTATGTTTTATCCTCCATGTTGTGGACAGAAAGAAAATGGATACTTTTTCCTGGTGGAAAAAAGGAGGAAAATAAATTTAGAACCTCAGTATCTCACTCAAAATTATAGAGAAAAGGTAAATAGGGAGAAAATTAAGGCAACATATGTTACAACAAATTTATATGGGGGAAACCTTATTTGTGCTTTTATCTCCACGTATATGTGCTTTGTTGTATGTTATAAATTTTCTGAACATAAATTGAACGTAAAACATATATATATGTATATATATAAATTTGCTAGTGATTCAGATCGTTATGATAGCTATTTAACTACATACTAGGTCTGTTACTTTTAACTTGCTTTTTATCAGTCTCCCCACGTAGAAAATAGGAATCACAGCAATGCCTTCTGCTTAGGGTTGGTGTGAGAGTTAAATACTGTTCTACACCAAGGGTCAGCCGACTGTGACCCTCAGGCCAAATCCAGCCCACCATCTGTTAGTGTACATACAGCTTGCAAGCTAAGATGGGTTTTTACATTTTTAAATGGTTGAAAAGAATCAAAATAACAATAATATTTTGTGACACATGAAAATTATTATGAAATTTAAATTTCAGCATGTGAAACAAGGTTTTATGGGAACGCAGGCACACTCATACATTTATATATTGTCTATAAATGCTTTCCTGCTACATGGGCGGTTAAGTTGTTACAGCAGAGACAGAGTGCCCTGCAAACCCTAAAATATTTACTATCTGGTCCTTTACAGAAAAGCTTGCCAACTCCTTTTACATACTAAAGTCCTTCGAACAATGTCTGGTGTATATACACACTAAACAAATGTTAGTTATTAATATAACTAAACTTTATATAAAATGAATCATTAACATTCATGTAGCTAAAAATACGTCACAGTCTGAAAAGTTTCATCATATATTGTTCCTGAAAATAAGACTAAAAATTCAAAAAACCCTGTTAATAATATGACAAATTGTTATTGTTTAAAGATGTAAAAAAAATCCTTAGGAATATAATGCACCAGGCTTATTTTACAAGGGACTTATTTTTAGAATATATATTCCTTATGAGTAAACTTTCAAGTCAATAGGTTACATCTCCTTTATCCTTAAATTTTTTGTCATAGTGTTCAGTTTATCTGCTCCAATTCCAAACGTATTCCCTGTCTGAATTCTCCATTTTTACCTACCAATCATCTTTTACCTACGATCCTTCTGCAGTCTTTGGAGGGTAGAAGAAAGAAAGGCTTAGAAACCAAGAGTTAATGGCAAGACCTTCAGTGTATGTGTGATCAAGGATGAGTCAGGTCAGGGGTTACCCCCACTGAACAGGGCTCAAAAGTGCAGTCCATACAAGTCCTTTGAGCTTATCTCTTTGGACACAAGGCAAACCAAATTCTTATCCAACACCTATTCTCTTGGCCAAAGAATTAGGCAACCACATGTTTCTAGGCCAAACTTGACTCATCCGTAAAAAAATTTTAAGTCAACAAAGGAGATATTTTACTGAATTGCTTGATTTATTTCATTTCACTCCTGTTTTCCCCAGACTTAGACTTTACTGGCATAACACAGGAATTTGCTCAGATTCAGTCTGATGTACTGATGCGTACGTGATTGGTTTGTGTAGATCAGTCAGATCTTCCTTGGACCTTTTCAGGCTACTCAGGGTTTCCAAGCTCAGTTGTATCATCCGTGCCTGTTTTTGTTTTAATTCTTTACCTCTACATCCCTGCAGCCTATTTCTATTTCCCTTTATCCAAAGTCTCCAGCAATTTGGCCAAGTCACTATTCATCAGCTGTAGAATCAGAAAGTGGACAAGTGAAACAAAAGAAGCTGACATTCACACACACTTTGCTCCTTGCTAACAGCTCTAGTACAGTTTGCAGAATCCTTTTTCAGTTTGAGGTGAGGATGGAGTACAGGAAAGGTGAGTGAATTGAAAAGTCAATGGTGTGACTACTCAAGGCATTAACTATCTGAATCCTAACTCAGTAATTGAGGAGCATTATGGGAAACGAGAGGGAGTTTACGTGTGTAAGTTAAGGATAGACTCTGGCTCACTGGCATGTAAGCATACAATTAGTAGGATATGGAGCATAGGGTAAATGTAACTAGAAAGATCAATGTGCTATAAAATAGTCTTTGAAAGGAGGTTGCTACTTGATCACTTGACTGAACTAAAATATTAGGACATATTAAAGGAAGTCCCAGGAAGTAAGCTCTGGGACTGTGGGCTTCCACATCATTTGTCATGTTTCGTCTCTGGGCAGTCCTTGGCCTGAGGGTGACCACCTCTCCTTGCCCTGTCCCTCCAGTTTCTTTCTGTCTTCCTCTTTCC
>NW_006787152.1:335011-348997 GCF_000442215.2 Lipotes vexillifer
TCTTTCCCTCCTCCACTCCTCTCCTACAACACGCTGTGCTCTGCACCAGTTCACTGCACAAGGGCCTGCCTGCTCTGTGACCTCATGTCTGCTAGAAACCTTAGACAGGAGGTAATAGGCAAATATGCTGTATTCCTTCGCTTCTCTAAACATCCTGTGTGGGTAGAATACATCAGTTCATAGAAATTATAATATTAAAACCTTCAGGAGCTGTCTTCAAGCCTGGAGAGTATGCCAGAATCGATCTGAAATAATCACTTGCAAAGATTTTCAAGGACTAAGAAAATTCTAGAGGAAATGATATCTGTCCAGTTGAGTTTAGTATCCTTATTATTTCTATTCCTGTTGTCTAATTTGGATAGCAGAAGTGGGATGGCTAGGGAGCTGTCCTTAATTATTTCTCACTCGAACTGCTCCACTTTTATCAGTTGTTTTCTTGGTTTGCTCTGGGGTTGAGAGTTGTTGGGCTGCTCTCTGCAGGCCTGCAAGCCCTGTACTTGCCCAGCCCCAAGGATAAAGAAAGAGCCCAGAGTCAGCCACAGAGGCATCGATGGTCTAATAGATGGGGGATCTTACTCATCTGAAGCTCAAAGGTCCTGGAGCGACACCCCAACGTGACAGCAGGTGGAACAGGGAAGCGTCTTCTCTACCAAGGGAAGAGGGAGGCTACCAGTTATAGGGGGGAATTGACGTCAGGTTGGCTCATCGGTTACCAGGGAAACCAGATGGGTATGTCCTGCTCTGGAGGCCCCTTTGATAAACTATCATAGTGGAGATGTTCTGATCTAAAGATTAGAACAGTCACCAGCTGGGGCCTGGGGCAGGTATGTAGGCATTTACTGATTAGGCTCTGTGATTAAGAGGGAAGGTCAGTTATGTGAGTAGGGTGTAGGTGAAGCAAGAACTGGTCGAGCAGGGGATTTGCAAAGATCAAGAGAACAGTCATTTTGGGTGGACCAAGTATTTGAGTACTGAACATTTTTCGAGATTTTCAAGATACTCCCCCTTATTAACACATGGAGAATCTTAGGAAGAAACCATCTCTAAGTGAGCATTTGGCAGAAACCTGGATAATTTTCCAGTTTTTTATAAATCAAATGTATCTGGACTTGAAATCGTGGATAGATTAACTTTGTGCAATTCCAGGGAATAGAAAGATTTTACTGGATTTATAGTTTGGCCAAAGATTTGAGATAAGCAATCACCTCACCAGGAGGCTCTTACATAGCAATTTTGCCACGTCTGAGAGCGGCTGCTATCAAAAAGCTACTGTGTGCCGGGGGTCATGGCTAAGCACTTTGCATGCATCATCTCATTCTGTCTTCCCAAACCCTGAGAGATATAAGGAAACTGAGGTGCAGTCACTTGCCCAAGGTCACAAGGGTATTCTAAGTAGAGCCATGTTTCAAACCGAGGGAGCTCACAGCCCTGGCCCTTCCCACTCCCATCTCACCCCAACAACAGGAGCTCAGCACAGAATGTGTTTTGAATGTGTGTGACGTCACCTAGGACACATATCAGTGTGACCAGGCTTTTAACTAAATAATCAAGGAAGGAAAGAAATATGCAGACAAGGCTTACAATTTTTTTTTTCATAAAGGCTTTGGAGTTCCTGTCTTTTCAGTTGTTCCATTTATTTACTCAGTTGACATATGTAAATGAAATAAATTCCTGAGAGAATATGTTCCTAAGTCCTTGTTAAGGATGTGAATTTTTCAAAGTATTCAGTGTTTGGTAAGCTACAAATGATAATGACTGATTCAAATTTCACATTATCATGGATTGTTCCATTAAAAGTCAACTAGTCTTGCCCTTTTAACATGATGACCTTTAATATAGTAATTTATGAGGTATTCTTTGATAAGTTATGTCTGAGAAGAAAGAGTGAAGCTTGTCATAGCAATAAAAGTGAAGAGTGGCATTTAAAATTCCTGAAGCCACATGTAAAATAGATAACTAATAAGGACCTACTGTACAGCACAGGGAATTCTACTCAGTACTCTGCAATGGCTTGTATGGGAAAAGAATCTAGAAAAAAAGTGGATATATGTATCTGTATAACAGATTCACTTTGCTGTACACCTGAAACTAACACATTGTAAATCAGTTATACCCCAATAAAAATTAAATAAATAAAATAGATTCCTGAAGCGTAAAATCCTATATCCTGATGATCTCCTTTCCTGATCAATTTCAGAAGCAGAAATGGTGCTAATAAAAATGGTAACTGGTGCAGTGTACCTTGGCTGCACATTTTTCATCATGTGCAGTATATAGAAGCAGCCCTACAAGCAGCTAGGCATTAAAATTGAGTGATTGTGTGGCCAGCAGATATCTTAACCTGTAACTGAAGATCTGGATTTAAAATATTGTAAGACATGATAAAACGTGTATTTTTCCCTTCTGCTAATAAACCAGCGGTCCCCAACCTTTTTGGCACCAGGGACCGGTTTCCTGGAAGACAGTTTTTCCACGGACTTGGGGGCGGGGTGGGGGATGGTTCAGGCGGTAATGGGGAGCGGCAGGTGAAGCTGCGCTGGCTCGCCCGCTGCTCACCTCCTGCTGTGTGGCCCTGTTCCTAACAGGCCGCTGACCGCCACCGGTCCGCAGCCCAGGGGTTGGGGACCCCTGTGCTAAACAGTCTGTTACTTTACAGACATGCTCATGTAACCACTCTATGTCCGTGTATCTGGACCTCACTCATTCGAGTGTGTTGCTTGGCCTTTTTTAGAATACTCAGGAAACACAGAATCACAGAACTGTGAACACAAATTATGAGCAAAGAATCATAGGCACCTGACCGACTTCTGCATCAGTTAGTGAGTTTGTGGATCACTCAGACTGTCTGCATCTCTGATACTAAAGGACATTTCTGAGCCCTGAAAAGCTGCATACCAGTTTCTCTGGGGTACATCCTATCAGTCCCTCAGTGGTGATTCAACAGTCTGCATGTTTCTTAAGTGTCTAGTTTTGCATTTAAAGGCTACATTCTAGATCTTATGGGGAATATAAATCAATGTGGTTTATCAAGGCACTGATAAGGGGAATATTACAATAGGGAGAGACAGGCAGTGGGTGACTTGAATCATAGAAGTGAATTAAAGGTCTCGTTTAAATTGTATTCTTCGCAGAGAAATGCAAGAACTTGTATTTAATGGCAAAATAATAAGGAGTTGCAAAAGTTATGAAGATGAATGTTCAGATCTCTGGTTTAATGCCGACTTTGCTGGAGGGAAGTACCACCTTGGCAGACAGCAAACAAGCTCTCAGTGGCAACAGGGTTACAAAGGGTATAGACATGAAATATTGCCCCTTGAAACCCACTGGTAATTTTTTATGCAGAGACTCGGGCCAAGTTATAGCCTGAAGAAAGTGGGCTTCCTATTGCGGTCTTGAGCCATGTCCACGGGATCTGGCCTTTTCCTCGGTAAGAGGGAGGTTTGCACGTGAGCCAAGAGGAAAGCAGAGGACTCTTACCTCCAGGCAGATAACTGTGTCTCAGCGAGCTGCAGTTGCGATGTCTAATGGGGTTTCCTGTTGGACTCTGCTACCTGCCAGCACTGGAAACAAGCAGGCACTGAGAGCTGGCAGCATATTTCAAGAGTGACAGGGGCTGGAGTCCATGTGTTCTTCATGGAACTTGGCGTGTATGTGCCTCCCAGCCCCACTGTAAGATCCAAATGAGGAGGAATTGTTTCACATTCTCCATTTTGAGAATTTTCTTACTTGATGCCCAAGTTGCAGAGATCAGAAGCCCATGAACTGTTTTATACAGAATTGTCATAGTTCACTCCAGAGGGTCCTGGGTTTCAATTCTCTTTTGCTTTCGCTCTCCCTTCCTCCTTGTAATCTCTCCTCTATCTGTCAAGAGTCAACTCAGAACTGCCTTGCTTTGAAGCCTTCCCCAGTCATACCTTTCCTTCTTGTGTGACGCCAACCTCTTTTTTTTTTAACCACTCTTAGGGGCCCATATGTGGACCTGTAACTACATGTTGACCCTCCTGTCTGTTTCCGCCCTCCAGGACACAGGCCCTGCTCCAACACACTGTCATCCCCAGCATCTCACAAACCCTCCACATATGTCTGCTGAGTGATGGGCAAACAAAGGCTAGGACACCATGTGCTGAGGGTGTGAGGAAGGGCCAGTCCAGGGGGGCTCAAGGAAGGAGTTTTGAGGGAAGTCAGGTCGATTTGGGTCTTGAAGGATTCGGAGGAGGACAGCATTACAGGTCAGGAAAGTGGTCACACTTGTGTGATAGTGGTGACATTGAGTCCTTTTATGTGGCAAAGGGAGCATTTGTGAGGGGTCAGATTGAAGATGTGCATGCGCTTAGGCTGTGCCAAGCTGTAAATGCCAGACTGAGGAACTTGGGGCTTTACCCTGCAGCAAGCATTAAGTCACTCGTGTGCAGCAGCGGGGTTGCATAAACCATTATTTTCTAGAGATTAGAAATATATATTTTTTACATTACATGTAATATCATACATTATATTTAATGTCAGTTTTCTATATCCATTCATGCACTGATGGACACAGGTTGCTTCCACGTCTTAGCTAGTGTAAATAACGCTGTAGTGAACATGGGTATGTAGCTGTCTTTTCAACTTAGTGTTTTTATTTCCTTCAGGGCGATACCCAGAAGTGGAATTGCTGGATGATATAGTAGTTCCGTTTTTAATTTTTTGAGGAATTTCCATACTGTTTTCCATAGTGGCGGCACCAATTTACATTCCCACCAACTGTCTACAAGGGGTTCCCTTTTCTCCACAGCCTTGCCTACACTCATTTGATTTTTTTTTTTTAAATATGCATCAGCCATTTTATAAATTTATTTATTTAATTTTTGGCTGTGTTGGGTCTTCGTTTCTGTGCGAGGGCTTTCTCTAGTTGCAGCGAGCGGGGGCCGCTCTTCATCGCGGTGCGCGGGGCTCTCACTATCGTGGCCTCTTGTTGCGGAGCACAGGCTCCAGATGCGCAGGCTCAGTAGTTGTGGCTCAGGGGCCCAGTTGCTCCGCGGCAAGTGGGATCTTCCCAGACCAGGGCTCGAACCCGTGTCCCCTGCATCGGCAGGCAGATTCTCAACCACTGCGCCACCAGGGAAGCCCCATTTGTTGGCTTTTTGATGATAGCCATTCTAATAGGTGTGAGGTGATATAGTGATTTTGATTTGCATTTCCCTGATGATTAGCGATGTTGAGCATCTTTTCATGTAGTTCCTATTGGCCATCTGTATATCTTCTTTGGAAAAAATGTCTATTCAGGTCACCTGCCCGATTTTTAATCAGAAACTGTGTTTTTTTGCTGTTGGAATTGTATGAGATCTTGAGAAGCAATTTGAGATGTTAAGGATTAGAGGTGTAAGACCCCCTCAGGGATGGCCTAAATAGGGCCTTTTCTGATGATCCTGGGAGGGAAGACACCGAACGGTCCCACCATTCTGCTCGTGATTACAAAGTGGCGAACAGGTAGGCTCCCGTTCTTCCCAGGCCAGCGATCAGGGTGGAGTTTAGCGCTCCACCTTTTCACCGGTTTCAGCCCGGGTGAGGAGTGACTTAGCTGATCAGTGTTGTCTTAGTCTGTTCGAGCTGCCATAACAAAATACCATAGACGGGGTGGCTTACAAACAAGACATTTATTTCGCACCGTTGTGGAGGCTGGAAAGTCCAAGATCAAGCCTTGGGCAGTTTCATTGTCTGGTGAGCATCCGCTTCCTGGTTCATCGATGGCCACTCGCATAGCAGAAGGGCAGGCTCTGTGAGGTCTCTTTTATAATGGCATCAATCCCAACCACCTCCTGATGGCCTCACCTTTTAAAACCATCACATTGGGGGTGAGGATTTCAACATATGTATTTCAGGGGGACCCAAACATGTGGTCTGGCCAAGACTGACATTTCTGTGGCCACGTTTTCTTGAGGAAGGGTGACTGCATGGAGACCACCCAGGCCACTGGGTGCCCACTCACTTGCAGCCTGTCCCCAGGTAGCATGGCCCTTTGTTCTTCTCATGTCTGTGGAGCGGGGGAGACTAGGCAGGCCCATGGATTTCTGTTCCCCTCTGTTCCAGCTTTCTCACCTGCGTCGGGCCACCCGTCATTGGGAGAGACGCTTTCAGTCTGGGAGAAGTGGCAGATGGGGTTGATAAGAAGACAGAGCCTCCTTGGGCCTCAGGCATAGGCAGGCCCCCCTGGGTAACAAGGAGTCCTGTGTTGAAGAGAATAAAACCTTTACTAACATCAACTGGTTTTAACCCCAAGAGAAGGAGCTTAAGATGAGCACCACCACCCCTAGATGGCTTTTAAACCTGTCTCCAGAGGTGAACAAATCCTCATGTATATGACTGATAAAGTCAGTGTCTCATGTTGCTATTTTGTGTTCTTACTTGCAACTCCAGGCCCTACAGAATTAGTAAAAAGCAAGTGTCACCAAGTCTTGTGGGACATACCGTTCCCTCACAGATTTCAGTTTTTACTGAGCAAAGTGGATTATGCCTCCCGCACTGCACAATCCACCACCCTGTAAGGCATCATGAAAATCTCATTTAGTCCATTTAGGATTTAGTCTGGGGGTTTTGATCAGGTGGAAAAAGGCATTAGGAATTCTCACTGTGGAGCGAAAAACAACTTACAGAGCATAAAGTAAGAATCTTAACCTAATTGGGAAAAACAAAAAGCATGAAGCCAGCAGAGTTATATTTTCATCACACGGCTCCGGCACTGGGCTGGATGTGTGACTAGGACTTCTCATCACGAAAATGGGACAGAGCATCGCCTGTCTCATTGTTGTCCCTAGCTCAGCACGCTTTCTGCACCTTCCACCTCCAAGTGCGTGCCGTGTGTCAGCAAGGTCAGCTTCACTTGGGAGCTTGTTAGAACTGCAGGCTCCTGGGTCCCACCCCAAGCTGGGTCAGGGCCCATGTCCCCAGGCGATTTCATAACACACGTTAATGTGGAGAAGCTCACCTACAGCGCTTCACAAAATTAAACCTACGTCAGAATCCCCTGGAGGGCTTCTTAAAATGTAGATTCCTGGGGCTCCCCCTCCAAGATTTGAGTTCGGTAGATCTGGTTGAAGGCATAGGGGTGGCGATGCTGCTGATCAGCGGTCCGATTTGTCGCTCTTTTGCTTTCCCCTGAATGAGAAGCTCAGGCCCAGGCCACACGGCACATGGTAAGTGGGAAAATAGCCTAGAGCAGCCCCAAACTGCATACACGAGCGAAGCTTGCATTGGACCAGGCCAGTAAGCGGGCATGCCTCCACAGTGGCCCAGTGCAGCCAGGGACAGTCATCTCTAGGACCCGGGGCTGGGCACAGTCCACTGTCCTGGCTGTTGTCCTGCAGGCTGGTATGAGACCCCCTCCCAGTAGAGCCCCATCTGGAGCTTGTGGGCTCCAGTCCTGATTTGAAACTTAATCAGAGCGACTTCAGGCACCTCCTTGTGCTTTGACTCAAGGTCAAGACCACTCTCCCTTTCCCTGTCTCCACCCAGGGTCTAGCGACTTACCCTTGAAGGACTCCAACCAGAAAAGCCCCCAATAGGGCCCCTTTGCCTTCTGGAGAGTGCTAATTACAATAAGTCTTTCTGATGGAGGCTCCCTGGTTGAGGCCAAGATGTACATACCCACCCTTTAGAGGAGGCTTCTCTGAAGACCACAGTATGACTTTGTAGAATTTCTGTAGCTGTAAATAAGAAAAAAATGTTAATTCTCACATCAGGGATGTCACTATCTAATTAACCTTCTTTAGATCCTTTAATTATTTCAGTTCTTATTAGAGCCTTTGCTTTCCTTCAGTCCTAAAATTTGCAACCTATAAAATCTCAGGCTACAAGACATTGTTTCTCAGTGAATATGGTTTCCAGGCTTAAAATTTTACCACTGGTAATGATAACCAGTAAAAAGGCATGTAGATGGTAAATATTATGTTTAAAGGCTATGCGTGTTATTTATATTAAAGATAAATGTGTACAGTAAAATAAACACTGTCCCTTGAGCCACGAAGTAACCTTTCACTACACTGGTCCCACATTTCATCCGTATTTAATTATGTAAGCAATGGTAGGCGCAAAGTGTTGCGGTCAAAGAGATTGTGATGCCAAAAACTTGGCCTCTGTGCACCCGTGCCGAATCAAATCTCAGAGACAGAGTTTTGACTGAAGTAGAAAAGAATAGCTTTATTGCTTTGCCAGGCAAAGGGGGACACAGCAGGCTCCTGCCCTCAAAACTGTGTGTCCCAACCCAGGGGGATTTGGTGAGGAGTTTTGTAGCAGTGTTTCAGGGGTGTG
Organism: Lipotes vexillifer; assembly: GCF_000442215.2. Taxonomy (NCBI): domain Eukaryota; kingdom Metazoa; phylum Chordata; class Mammalia; order Artiodactyla; family Lipotidae; genus Lipotes; species Lipotes vexillifer. Next base: position 343,295 of record NW_006787152.1, read on the forward strand.
TGCAGGGCCTGCATTGCTTTAATCTGGCCTCAGGTGGTCTCCTGATGAGCTTCTCTGGTTCTCAGGATTCTCAAACTGCAGCCTTCTCTCTGGAGTGAAGAATGCTTCATCAAGTAGTTAACATTTTCCATTTGTTGGGGGTTTTAGTTCTGCAGAAGAGCTCAAAGATATTGTTAGGTGTATCCCTTGAGGCAGAACCAGGACCTGCCCCAAGGCTGCACTGTTGTTTCTTGACTGCTCCTCCCTTGTCTCTGCATCGCCTCCCTTCCCTAATTAGCAAATGTTTGAACCTGCCCTTTAGAACTCTGGGAGGGTCGTGGAGGCTGAAGCCTATTCCCTACAAACAAGAAATGGGGGACACAGAAGGGCTTCCATGCCCAGGAGCCCCACAGGGTCCTGCTCAGCTTCAGTTGGTGGCGATCCACTTTACCAGGTTTGGTAAAGATCTCCTTTTGAAAAGTGGGCCTATTCAACCTGATTTGAATCGGCACACTTTATAGAAGAAAAGAGCAAGACATATTCAGGATCTAGAAAATTGTGCTTGGCGAGCTCAGTTTCCCGGAGATTTCCTGGAACAGCAGTCAAAGGGTAATGCAGAGGAGTGTACTTGGCCTCCATAATGCTGCCCTGTGAAACCGAGGACACATTCTGTATCAGGAAGGCAAAAGCTGAGCAGAATGTGTTAACAGCTTGGAGCCTTGGTCTTCATGGTCATCCTTCACACATCATTCATTCAGTTTCCTTTAAGAAAGGTATATTAATTAGAAGCACTTTTTTTTTTTAATTTTTATTTTATATTAGCGTAGAGTTGATTCACAATGTTGTGTTAGTTTCAGGTGTACAGCAAAATCATTCAGTTATACATATACATGTATCTATTTTTCAAATTACTTTCCCATTTAGGTTGTTACAGAGTATTGAGCAGAGTTCCCTGTGCTATACGTTTGGTCTTTGTTGGCTGTCTATTTTAAATGTAGCATTGTGTACGTGTCAGTCCCAAACTCCCAGTCTGTCCCTCCCTCCCCCGCTTCCCCCCAACTGTAAATTCGTTCTCTACGTCTGTGAGTCTGTTTCTGTTTTGTAAATAAGTTCGTTTGCATCATTTTTTTTTAGATTCTGCATATAAGTGATATCATATGATACTTGTCCTTCCCTGAGAAGCATTTTATATATAATAAGAACCAGAAAAATACAGTTCAAACTAGCTTAAAAACTAAAGGGTACTTAATTGGCTCATGTTACCAAAAAAATCCAGAGGCATAACCAAGTTCAGGCATGGTTTGACCAAGAAGTTAAAACCTGGTTTCTTTTTCTCCCTGTTGCAAGATGGTTGCTAGAAGCTCGAGGCTATACAATGCCCCTTCCATTTTCTTGATGAAAGCAGGGTTCTCTGTTCCAGAGCTCTTAGCAAAAATCCTGGGGTTAATGACACCGCTTGAGCAGCTTGGCTACGCTGATGACCATAAACCAGGGAAGCAATACACCGAGTGACATGAGCCTGGATTCAGAGCCCAGCCCTGAATCAGCCCACGTACCAGGGAGAATAGGATGTTCTGGCTTAAACCACTGACACACCTGGTAGCAGTGGAGGTGGGCTCAATCCCCAGCAGGCTTTTCCATTGCCCCAGACTTGGTCATAACACGTAGAACTAAGGGGGTTGGAGAGTGTTCCCTGGGAAAAGAAGTGTGCCCGTGCACCAGGGAAAGGAGGAGTCTCCAAATGTCCTTTGTCCATGACCTGAGGATGGGAATGATTTAGAGGCAAGTGTGTCTGTAGAAGGAAGCTGGTGAATAGATGTGGGCTAAACTAGGACTCTTTAGCTTTTGGCTGGTGAGTCTCAAGAGTAACTTTGATTAGTATCTTTGTTTGTAAGACCAGGCTGACTAATTCCTTGAGAATCCGTTGAGGTGAGGTTTCGTTACCAAGGGTGGCTTGATGATGGTTTCAGGTGAGAATAGTTTCTCACCAACACTAAAGGTAGTGAGAAATATTACATTTGTATCTTCAAGTAATTACTATGTATACGTCCACGGTTCTGTATGAAAATTATAGTGAAACTTAGGGAGAAAGTGTGTTCTGATAAATAGGAAATGTGTGATCTAAAAATATTTTTCCATGTGTTTTTCTAATCAGGGAATATATATATTTGTAAAGTAAGTAGTAATAATTCTAAGAATACAGATGCACTTTGGGCAAAGAATTAAGTAACTTTGTGGGGGTTTTGTTGTTGTTTCTTATTTATTTTTGGCTGCATTGGGTCTTCGTTGCTGCACGCAGGCTTTCTCTAGTTGCGGCAAGCATTTATTTTTGGCTGCGTTGGGTCTTTGTTGCTGCACGGGGGCTTTCTCTAGTTGCGGCGAGTGGGGGCTACTCTCCGTTGCGGTGCGCGGGCTTCTCATTGCGGCGGCTTCTCTTGTTGCGGAGCACGGGCTCTAGGCACGTGCGCTTCAGTAGTTGTGGCACGTGGGCTTCAGTAGTTGTGGCTCACGGGCTCTAGAGCGCAGGCTCAGTAGTTGTGGCGCACGGGCTTAGTTGCTCCGCGGCATGTGGGATCTTCCCAGACCAGGGCTCGAACCCGTGTCCCCTGCATTGGCAGGCGGATTCTTAACCACTGCACCACCAGGGAAGCCCCCTAAGTAACTTTGTTTTGACTGTTATGAAATAGAACTAATAGTGAAGCCCCAAGTACACATAGCTTAAGAAATGCAAAATGAAGCCTGGTACTTCGTTCTTAATTCAGATCTTACGCATTTGGCCATGAATGAATAATTCTTAGTGGACATTTGTGACGCTTGGTGGACTTTTGTGACAGTGTGCCAGATGCATGATTCTTCAGCCTTTGATGATTCTCTTTCAACCTTAAGAGTTACTTCAGATGTTTATTATTATTATTCTCTTCCGCTTGTCAACCTGAGAGTCTGCCTAATGAAAAGAGCTGCTGAGCCTTTTGCATGTAAATCCTGACAAAAGCTGCTACAGCCCAGCCCAGGGCCACAGAAACTGAATGCATACCAAAGATGGGTTGGACTTACAAAACAATTCACAGACTGAGTAATCATGTAATTCACGCGTTGTTTTTCTGATGATTTTTTTCAGAACCGAATGGAGGAAAGCAAAGCACTCTTTAGAACAATTATCACGTATCCCTGGTTCCAGAACTCCTCAGTTATTCTGTTCTTAAACAAGAAAGACCTTCTAGAGGAGAAAATTATGTATTCCCACCTAGTTGATTACTTCCCAGAATATGATGGTAAGTCAGCACTCTTCCGCCCGCCCAGTAGCTAGGGACACATTCCACCCGCCTCCCGAGACCAGTGCCTGAGCCAGCACACGACAGTGCTCCCTCACTGCCTTTGCCCTCCGAAGCCTGCACGTTGTGATTGATGGAGTACGAATTCTTGTTTGTTCTGTCTTTTAACGACGACCTGAAATGTTTCATACCCCGACAATGCTGAAAGTTATAGTTATTTCAAAGCACATAAGAAGTTGTTTTCTTTTGCTGTTCAAAGGAGGGAACAATCCCCTAGTTTTGACTAATTGTATGTCAACCATTATAGTTCCCTCTTGATTTCCCTTTCGTTTGGTTAACAGTCTGCCTCTGCCTCTCTCTAGAGAGAAAACAGAACACTGTGGTCAAGAGCCCATGGTCTGAAGTCGATCTACCCAGATTCAAATCCCAGTTCTGATATTTCCTATTTGTAGAACCGTGATCAAGTCATTTAGTTGCTCTGGGCTTTAGGACCAAACTTATGTTTTATAGACTATAATAGATAACATACTGTGACATTTTAGCATGATGCCTGACACATGGTGAATATTTAGCAAATATTTACTTTTGGGGGGGCTTCATGACCCCATGAAGCCCCATCATCCTAAGGGATGGCACCCATCCTTTAAGCTCTTCCTGTAGCACTTAGGGTCTGAAGCACCCACTTCATTGCTCATATGTATGCACTTCGCATTATTTTCTTCCTCCTTATAAACAAATCTTGCCTCCTCAACTAGACTGTGAAATCCTGGATGACAACCAACCCCTTCCGAGAAATACTTGTTGACAGATTGGTAACAAAATGCATCCACACCCAGCCACTCTGAAACAGGTGAAAGAGTCACAGCCACTGCCCTGTAAGAACTACGTGCACGGTCCACACCCATCTCCCCCCATACATGCTCAAGTCTAGGTTAGGAGTGGCTAACTACGGCCTGCCGCCTCTTTTTATAAATCAAGTTTTATTGAAACAGCCATTCATTTATATACTGTCTGACCACTTTTATGCTACAACAGCAGAACTGAGTAGTTGTGACAGAGCTCAAGTGGCCCACAAAGCCGAAAATATTTCCTCTCTGGTCCTTTAACAGAGAAGTTTGCCAAACCCAGATCTAGATGAACAGCAGGTAAGAGGACAAGCTTTGAATGTCACAGAGAACCAGCAATGCCACTTACCAGCTATGGTGCCTCGGACAAGTTTATTCAACCACTGAGTTTCTTCATGAGTAAAAGAGAATTGAATGGAATCACATATGTAAGTTACTTAGCACAGTGCCTGGCACAGAGAAGAGCACAAACCCAAAAGTACCTATTATAGAGGTGCAACAGTAAGAGAACGGGGCTGTTTTTTTAAAGTACATTATCAGCAAAGGGTATCTGGCATGGATGTCAGCTCAGCAGTGTTTTTGTTCTGCAGACTCCCTCAGAATGGTAATTGCTTCAAAACTAATATTCAGTTTGGCCTCATAGCTTTCTACGAAGACACAGACACATCGAGGATGGAGTTTTATTCATCTTTTCGTCACACATGCGTTTGGTATGGTGCTGCTCTTGGAAGGGGAACGTTACATGTTTAATGAAGTTCCCTTCTCAGATACATGTAAGACTCTGAGTGTTGCTGACTCTACCATGTGGGGATGTTGTCAGGTATTAGAGATAGTACTGTTTTTGGTAGCCGTGTGTTCCCATCCTCTGTCCAAGTACATTTTCCTTTGTGCTTTGAGGTTCCTTTAAAACGATACTTGCCCAGCCTAGACGGTGTATTTATTCTCTTTTCCTCCTTTTACTTTGCCACTCTTCTGCCACCACATCACAAGCGCCAGAGCCTGGAGTCCTCAGTGCTCCTGAGGAAGCTGTGGAAGGAAGTAACTTTGTGTTAGTTCTCTCCCACGGCAACAGGCTGGCTCCTTAAACACGAAATCTGCCCGAATAACGTGGGTATGAAGATTCTGGCTTACACCGAAACACGCCTACTTGCCTCACACACCTGGAAGGAGAGGCTCTTTGTAGTTTTTCTCAGAACTTGGTGAGAATCCACGGATGGGAAATGACCCCCACCTCCCGACGCAGCACCTGCCTCCAGGCCAGCATGTTTTCGTGATGTGCTTGCACACGGGAGGACAGAGGCAGCACAGCCCTACAGAGCAGACCCACCAAGGCTCACGGTGCATGAGGCGGCAGCACGCACAGCACAGCACAGCACAGCACAGCACAGCACAGCACACCGGGATTAGTTTCCTGCAGTACGACACGTGTTAGGAGTACTGTTCTCCCCTCTCTGTGCGGGGTCTTCCTAATCTCTTTACACATCTCCTTTGGCCAATAATTTCCCCAGATATCCCATCACTATGAGTGTGAGCATCTTCCTTCTAACATGTGCCCATTGTGAATATCTTTTCTTTTCTTTTTTTTTTTTTTTTTTTTTTTTTTTTTT